>NC_142584.1:77887280-78038795 GCF_965207765.1 Zootoca vivipara | reverse complement strand
GAGAAGCTGTTTGCCCCAGCTGTGTTATCTTCAGGTCTTCTTTTGTCATCACCCAGTTTACTCAGTGAATATGAAATGTATCTGCTTTTTCTTTTTTAGTAATTTCTTTGTATTCATGGAATATTACCATGCTAGTGGTTTTCGTTTCAAGATGCATAATTAGTCTTTAGAGACAAAGTCAGATAGTTTCTGCCAAATGATGTATGTTTTTCCTCTATATTCCAATCCAGCTCCTTCCCTTTAGTAAACCCTTAGTCACAGCTGCCTTCCAAATACTGTATGGTGATGAATGTACAGTGTTGATATTAGAGGTACCTTGGATGCCTTTGTCAAATGATTGTGTTTGATAGTTACATTGTACTTTGGCTTGATAGTTCTGGAGCTTTGATGCACCTTCATGCAAAAATCAACTGTCTAATTAACTGCAGACCTCATTTAATTTGAGCTGTTTTTGTGCTCTGGACAACATACTTAAAGTCACAACAATGGATTTCTGCAGTCAGAAGTGTGGTATGTAAACTCAGTATGGAAGGCCAGAGCAGCTGCTAGATTTCTCAATGGCACAGATGATTATAAAGAGAAGAGATTTAGGCCTGAAGAACAAAAGACATTCATACTATGAGCAGATTATTCCTCCACATTAAAATGAAGACTGGGATCAGATTGCTTAGCTAGTAATAACATACAGAGAAACAATGTATTTTCAGGTTATAAAATTATATGTTTATAATCACCACACTGGTCTGAGTAGGGGGAAGGCTTCAGGGGTGCAATTCTTATCTGGGTTTAGTTTCTGTTGGAAGAAGGGCACCAGTCACAGTTATCAGACATTTTTCTTTGCCATTCCAAAATATACCCACAAAATCTCATCAGTTACAATCCCTTGCAAAGTTATATTTTTAATAAATGTAAGCATACTGGCATTCTACTGCCTTTCCTTTGGTGCCAATCTTTCAGGTAAGCAAAGAAGGAAGTGTGATTGTGATCTTGGTATACATTGACCCACAGTGTCATTTGGCACGGGTCCCATTGCCACAACTGCCCCCATCTGTTTTCAGTGGACACACTGCAGGGCAAATCAGAATCAATCAGCAATGAGTTTTTATTCCTGCAATGAAACCAGATTCTTAAGAAGTGCTCTTTAGCAAAAAAATAGGCAAAAGATCTAGATTGTGTGTGGACTATGTTGAGGGGGGGTTGTACACTCCGTTTCCATGTGTGTACAACCTTGCTCCCTGACCTGGGTAGTTTTAATTGTTTCTTTTCATATACACACGTAAATT
This sequence comes from Zootoca vivipara, assembly GCF_965207765.1. Taxonomy (NCBI): domain Eukaryota; kingdom Metazoa; phylum Chordata; class Lepidosauria; order Squamata; family Lacertidae; genus Zootoca; species Zootoca vivipara. The sequence goes on along the minus strand of NC_142584.1, from coordinate 78,037,512 downwards.
GCATCAAGATGTGTGATGGGTTTTATTACTTGAAATACACAGTGCTTGTTTCTGTTGTCTTGTTTCATGGGAACATTTTATTGATACATTCTAGTAAGTTCTTTCACTTAATCTTTGTGAGTCTGGGCATGCTTACTTGTATACTTTCCTTTTATACGTCTCAACTTTTTATCTATAAGGATAATTTTGCTCTGTCAATAGCTGAGATTAAAACATTGGTGCTTTTATGAAAGGCATGCCAAAAGACTTCTTGCTTGGTCTAGTTATCCTATTTCACTAAGCAACAGTGGTGCTTCTCTCAAGCCTCCCATTTTCTCTGTCCAGCTGATCTCGAAAGTTGAAGGTTTCCTTACAAAAATATTAGTTTCCTACTTTATTGTATTGTATAAGCCATGTTTTGCTTTAAAACAAATGGTTTTTAAACAGCATTTGCTTCTCCTTAACATGAAATAGCATCCTTTTATTTATTAAGCAAAGTTTTTCAGGGATACAAAGTGGGTTGATTTTTATCAGTCTTTGCTATGACAACTGCAGTTCATGTGTTTTTACAAAAGCTCAGTTCCTGTTAAATGCAAAGGTAGTGCATAGAGCAAAGCAGAAGTAAAAAAACGAGATTCACTTTGGCAGCGGGTGAAGTGAAAGTTCACAGAGGAGCATGCGTTTTATATCTGGAAACAACTGAAGCGCATGTAAGTATTGCTTGCTGGCTTGCTTTTACCATTAAAGGTGCAACTACAGACTGTACTGGAATGCTTTTATTGACTACCCCTCCCTCCACCCCACAATCTTCTTGATATCTGGGTGCTCACAGTGTACTTAGTAAGTGCTGCAAGCACTTGAAAATACCCTGACCTTCTCCCATATTGACCTGCCCATCTGTGGGGGAGGAGAGACCTGGTGGTTTCGCAGCTTGCTAAGACTCTCTTTGTGACAACCCAAGCCCTTCTGTCTTGAGATATGGCTTTCACCTCCTCTTATGGGTTTTAGGCAGTAGCTGAGGACATATCTTTTTGTCCAGGCATTTAGTTGCTTTTCCTTTAATGTCTGTTCTTATTTATGTGTCATTTCCTGGCTACGAAGAGTATTTTAATATATGCGCTGCTTCAGTGATTATGGAGTCTGCCATGATGTTGCTTTGCAATGAAGGGCAGACAAACACCTATTTGAAGTAAATCAATAATAGCACAATCCTATACATGCCTACTCAGCAGGAAACCTCTTTGACTTCAATGGGACTTTCTCCCAGGTGTGTGTAGGATTGCAGTTGAAGACTATCAAGCAGTGGTTGCTCTATGCAACAAAATTTTTGTTAGAAAATTTACTGTGAACAACTCTTGGCAGTTATCTTTTTCTGCTTCTGCTAATTCCTTCAGTGGAATATGTAATGTGGACAAGTACTTGCAACAACTATATTTAAATATACTTTTATTGTACACATTTTTTAAACCCTGAAGCTGCAGTCATTGTTAGAGTAAAATGTAACTATGCAATCTGCCCTATCAACATATGCTGAAATTTGAATATGTTACTGGGAATGGTGTAGGAGCAGCTATATGATAGCACAATGGTGGATGATGCATATTTAGGAAACCCATGTTTCCTCACAGAGATATCGGTCTCAGAGGGTTTTTAACAGTCAGTCCCTCTTCCCAGGGAACTTTGCGAATGGAAGTTCTGTGAATGGAATAGGAGTTTCCTCAGAATGTGCAGAACACATTAACAAACTACATTTCCCAGGAATTTTTGGAAGAAGCCATGACTGTTTAAAGTTGTTTGATAGTGTTTTCAATGTATAGTGCAGATGGGGCCTTAGATGATGAACTAAGTGGTCAACTTCTATTGCTTTATTAATTGACTGTTTATAGTTATCTTGTTTGAACTGGAATTGTTAAAAGATAAAGGTTTTAATTTAAAAACCTAAACAGTCCTAAAGAGTTACTTCATTTGGAAAGAAAATATTAATTCTTGAGATGATTTGGTTCCCATTGACAGATTCACTCTTGCTTCTTGTTTTCAGATGTGTGGTCTAAGTGTGAGTGTCAGCTGAATTAGAGAAGCAACGTCCCAAATAGGATATGTAAGGCGACATTTTAGTAGCTCAGGCCAGGCTATATAGTGTTTGTGAGTAGTTTCTTGCTATTGTGCGACATAGTTACATGTCTTGGATAAGGCCAGTTTGTCTTAACTGTGGCTGTTGGTTCCCGTGGCTAGATAGCATATGATATGAACTAGATAATATTGTTGAGTGGGCTGATTAGATGGGATAGTACCTTACCAGCACAGGTGGCACCAAGCATTTCATTTCATTTCTCTCCTGCCTCTTTCTTCAAGAAACTCAAGATAGCATACATAGTTCTCCTGCTCCCCATTTTATCATTACAACAGCCCTATGAGGCAGCTTAGGCTGAGAGGCAGTGAATAGGGTTGCCAGACTCAATAGTGGACAGGACCTCTATGCCTTTAATTGCCCTGCTCTCTTTTGAGTCTGGAAACCTTAAAGAGAAACCAGCAGACCCTTTGTTTAATTTCCAAGCAAAGGGTCTGCTGGTTTCTCTTAAAGGTTTCCAGACTCAAAAGAGAGCAGGGCAATTAAAGGCACAGAAGTCCTGTCCACTATTGAGTCTGGCAACCCTAGCAGTGAGTGACTGGCCCAAGGTCACCCAGTGAGCTTCATGGCCAAGTGGGGATATGAACCCTGGTCTCCCAGGTCCACTGCACCACGCTGGCTCTCAGAGGGATCTCATACAAGGTAAAAAGAATGACAGCCCTCAGTTTTTACTGGAGGCAGCCATGTTTTCCCTAATACAGCTTCTTCTGAGAGCAACAGAATGTCATCAGGTGCCCTCACTCCCAGGGGAATTTGCTCAATTCCTTTCAAAGCACACAGCAGCAAGGAGCCCAGCACACTAACACACAAGGCTGTGAGTGACTGGGTGACTTCTGGAGCTTTGTAAAAGCAGTGAGGAATGGACAAAGGCAGTGCTGCAGCCCTCATACCACCTTGTAATGGTATCCACAGGACTAAAGTGGACTCATGATCCAGTCCATTTCCCTCAGGGTTCTTCCACCATCTGTCTGCCACTTTCAGGGTTCTGCTATACTTGTCCCATAGGCAGCCCAGAAGAGAAGGGGCAGTAATTTTGTTATTGCTGTGCCCCTGCTATTTGTCTCATGCACTTTAGATTGCGACCTATGGACAGGATTGGGAATTTTTATTTCTGTACTGCGCCTATATTTCTAGTGCAGTTATAAATTATTATTAATATAAATATAATGTCACCATAAGGTGGTTTTTTTTGGGGGGGGAGTGGAAGAGTGTACTGTGTAGCTTGCTTCTATTGCATGATGTTGGGTTTTTCTTTTTCTTAAAGCATTGCTTGTTTCTTGTTTTCACTTATGACGTAGGTGGTGACTTTTGATAAGGAAGTGGCTTTTTAATAATCAACTAGGAGTTCACTGAACCATGTTCTTTGCATTCTCTGAGAAAGATTGTTAGCTGATATAGATTGATGAGGTCCATTTAAAACAACTGAGCTGTTAGCTTGCACCATCCCAGAAAACGCTGCTTTTATCAGTTTGTGATACATGGATGCATTTCCAAAGCAAGTATTAGAAATAAATAATGCTTTTAAAAGTAGGAGGATGAAATAATGTTTTTACCACTATTTCACAAACACCCTGTAATGATTCAGTCTTGAGAATAAGCAGTCCAGGGATGGTTGCTCAAACCCTTCCACTCAGCCTGCAGCTCTGCTGAGTGATCACATAAACCCAGTTCCAAGGCCCCTCTCCCCCCCACACTTTCATCTGGAAAGTGCTGTGTGTTGTGGCTGCACTCATGAAGCCAGGAGTGGACACACAACTCCTTTGGTCTCCTCTCTTCCTCACCTCCTAGCTGCATTTCAACCTGGATATGCAAGTGTGATTCTTTTTAGTCTTTGACTAGCAAGTGTATAACCTTTGAGAATGACAGAGAGACAGAGGCAGAGAGATAAATGATGCCAAGTAATGTAAGGTTACCAATTCCCCCCCCCCAAAAAAAAAGAATCCAGGAACACTTTTCAACTTCCTACTAAATAGATGGATTTTGTCAGGGGACTGATTTGTAAATCCGGGGACTGTCCCCGGGAAACGGGGACGCCTGGTAACCTTAAAGTAATGACCACTATGATATCGAAGTTATGAATTCACATGACGCATTGCAGTTACTTTTTTGTGAATGGGAACTTTGGCAAGTTGTGGTTTCAGAGTTCACAGAAGGGGGTGTGTGAACATCTATGTTTGTTTGCTTGCGTGTCATTACATTGCTTGCATGAACCAGGGTATTAGTTTCATGGATACTTTAGTCGCGATTCCTACATTGCAGGGGGTTGGACTATATCCCCCTTGGTGTGCCTTCCAACTCTACGATTCTGGTTTTTTTGTGGTCATTGGTTGGCACTTATCACTAGTATTGACTCTTTGAGATCAGCAGACAGACCACATAGAGCTGTAGTGTTATTTTCAACTTGGTCCTTTTAAGGGAGCATATGGGTTTGTTTTCAGTTTTCTCAAAATTGAAGTAAAAATATGGATAACATTACTTTTTGAGTTGCTCATGAACATTAACCATACTGGGTTGAGGAAGAGGGCAGGTCCTCAGAACTTCTGAAATGCAACACTGATGGCACATATATTCATAATGGTGTTTTTCTTTTCCTTCTAGTACTTTAAATGAGCAAACACACCAGCTCAGTTGGTTAAACGACCAATCAGTTCCTGATAATACCTAACTGGTAGCTATTACTAATGCCTGCTAGCGTGTTATATAATATTTTGAATTTTTCAGCACATGTACATCAGAGGTGGGGGTTGACATGGTCCCTGTCACCACACAATTTTTTCCCCCAATTATATGAGTATCCCCACAGCCATTCAAGTTTAGATTATTTTAATAAATTTAGAGCAAGGTTGAGGAATCTGTGGCCCTCCAAACATTGCCGGACTACAGCTCCCATCATTCCTGACAATTGGTCATGCTGACTAGGACTGATGGGAGTTGGAAGCCAACACCATGCCTTCAGGGTCATAGTTTCCACAGCCCTGGTCTGGATTATTTGTTTATTTCTAAAATGTATACACCACTTGATTGCAGAAGAACCTCAATGCAGATTATGTAATACTCTTCTTGAAAAATTGTTCATGAAAGCTGCTATCTTTCTGTTATCAGCCATCCTTTGCATGATGACAGTAGGGATGGATAAATTTAAACTGATGACTTTGGCGTACAGTAGATGTGTCAATCATTAGATCACTTCACGTGACAGAGTCTTTTGCTTACTCATTCGCAAAAGGAGGGAGTAAATACGAATTCATTTCTTTATTCCAGGTTGCCCTCATTCTTCTTTTCAAATCAAATGTCACATTGACTCAAGGACAGTGCTGGAAACATGTAGTGAGTTGCAGCGTGTGGATCCCATTCAGTGCACTCTTCAACCTGGAAGAAAGCCCAAAACCAAATGCCATTTGGCCAAAAAACATCCTCTGCCAAAACCCCAAGGTTTGTAATTTATTGGTGTTATTAAAAAAATGTGTTGAAAAATACATGCTTACCCCATTAGGCCTTCTGAGAGGCTGTATGAGCTAGAGGGCTTCCATGTATGGATTGCGATAACTGTTTCAAGTGTATCTGATGAAGTGTGCATGCACACGAAAGCTCATACCAAAATAAAAACTTAGTTGGTCTTTAAGGTGCTACTGAAGGAATTTTTTTTATTATTTTGCTTCGACTCAGACCAACACGGCTACCTACCTGTAACGATAACTAGGTGGGTTATTGTTTTTGTTTGTTACTGTGTTAGTATATTTGTGGTTTTTTATTTTAAACCTCCCTGCGATCCTTGGATGAAGGGCAATATAGAAATTTATTAATTATAGTAATAATAGTGAGGGCTGGACTTCACAAGGCTATTCAGAAAGTAGCATAAGTGGTGTAAGTTTTGATCTGAAGCACATTGCAGTGGCACGGAGGTTTATTACTTCAACTGGGTTGATATCAATGGAACAGAAAGGTACGGTTTGGGTTCCACTTTTTGTGTTGATTTTTATTGCAGTGCACCATTTGCCCACTATTCACCTCGAAGGCATGTTCTGAATAATAATAATAATAATAATAATAATAATAATAATAATAATATATTCATACCCCGCCCATCTGGCTGGGCTTCCCCTATCACTCTGGGCGGCTTCCAACAAACATTAAAATACATCAAATATCACAGATTAAAAACTTCCCTAAAACTAGTATGATAGACTAATTTGCTGCCATTCTGTTCCATTAAAATCTTCAGGGATTGAGACATTTGCACATGGCAGGTGGGCCAGGACAATCTTGAAGAATGGCTGCTTCTGAACTAAAAAAAGTATAGCATGCTAAATTTAATTGAAATAACGTGTTAGCAATTGAAATCCAGTCTAAGGGTAATAAATATATATTTAAAAGGTTCATTCCAAAGAGATTTCTCCAGGATCTGTTGTATGAAAAATGTGTGACTGCATACACAGTATACCTTTAAAGCATATTCAAAACACATTTTCCCCTTCAAAGAATTCTGAGCACTGTAGTTTGTTAAGGGTTTGCTAAAAAATTGCAAGGCAGTGAGGGATAAACTGCAGTGCCTAGAATTGTTTGAGGGAAGGAATGTGCTTTGAAGGTATAGTGTGTATGCAGTCTAAATTTCACAATCTGCAAGATCTATTAAATTGTTTTCTATGCCAGTATATATAGAAAAAGATGGGTTGGATCATTAATAATCAAATTATATCCTTTAACAGGATACAGCCTGGAAGCCCTTCCATCCACTCACAACCACACATTTCTTGCACCATCTCCAGGTCTGGCATGTTCTTTCTTAGAATACAGGTTGAATGAATGATGTGTCGCTGCTGAAAAAAAATATTGGAACTTTACCTCTTGCCTATCATGTGACCACCTTCTGCCCAGTGGTTGCCATTTTTGGACCTTACCTGGGATCATGCTTATTTGGGACTAATAACCAGCTCCCTCTGAACCTGGAAACCAGACCCCTTGATGGATTCTAACTGTAATGCCCCCAAATGATGTCTTGTAAGCTGATGTTCTTTAATGAACTCCTTTAAGTTCGAAAGCACGTCAAAATGCAAGTAGATAAATAGGAACCGCTACAGCGGGAAGGTAAACGGCGTTTCCATGTGCTGCTCTGGTTTGCCAGAAGCGGCTTTGTCATGCTGGCCACATGACCTGGAAGCTGTATGCCGGCCAAGAATGCGAGATGAGCGCGCAACCCCAGAGTCGGTCACGACTGGACCTAATGGTCAGGGGTCCCTCCCTTTAAGGCAGAAATCAGCGTTCCAACATATATTTTAATGGGTTACCTGACAAATCGCAATGCAAAATGTTCCTCGTGGACATCAATTTTTATATCTTTACTTTGCTTTGTCCATTGCAGGTGATATATTCATACCTTAGCACTTACAGTGCCAGTAAGTGTTAAAACGTAATAGTTTTCCAAACCTTTTCTTTCTCTTTTCATTTTAGCCACTTTTGTCCCATCCTCCCCCCCCCCCGCCCACCGCACCCTCCACCTGCTTCAAGTTAAGAGGAAGTTGACAACATTTTATGTTTTACTTTGATGTTTCCCACTGGGTTAAATATTTTTTAAAAAATTCCTGTCTGTTTTGCATATGTTTCTTTGTAACGTGTCATATATGTTGATGATATTATACAAAAACACAGTGCATATTTATTTTAATGTTGAACCCAACACGCTTTAGAGAGAGTCTCAAAATTTTAAACTTTACCCTTTTCCCCATTAAGCAGTCTGAACCTGAGCATATTTTGCCAGCAACTGTTGAAGGATGCGAACAACTGGAGTTAATTGCCCTTTTTTTACAGTATCTAGTTTAAAGGCCAGTTAAGTTAAGTTGCTTTCGGCTGTATGGAACAGTGAGATGACATGAACCCTGTTGCTATGGGTAACCACTTGCATGCTTGAAAAACTACTATTTACTTGTGAACAATATGAGGACCTCGCATGGCTTGCTGCATTTTCCAAAAGACTGCTGCAGTAGGACTAATGCTCTTTCCCGCCCCCACCAAAAGAGTAGAGTGCAGTACTTGGTAAGGGCTTTCTTACAGTAGCATGTTTAGTGCAGCAGCAAAAGAGGAAGGAAATTTCTGCGGTTTATACCTTAAAGAGGTGGGGGCAGGAAAAAAGAAAGGAATACGGTCAATTCTTGATTTGCTTTCTGAATTTCCAGGAGAATAAGCATGAGAGAAGATCTTTAAAAATCGCTATTAAAGCTAATCAGTTTTGTTCAGTGCTTTAATCCAAAAGAACTCAAAGTTCTGGGTCACTACTACCGAAAATGCTCATCTCAAGACTGGGGGTTGTGGTAGAGCTTTTGCAAAATGCAGTGTCTATGTGTGCTATGCATCCTGTTTAGCAACAAGGAAGTGGTTACGTTCTGTCAGTCTTTGAAAGATCTACCAAAATGCAAAAGAGAAGCCCAGTGAGTCTTGGCTTGAAACAAATTGCTCTTATATATAAAGACAGCCTGGCGCTACATTGATGTTACTGTAATAAAGCAATGGCCTTTTCAGCTTTGTAGAGGTGGAGCAATCGGCTTGGTCGCTGAAAGACAGAACATTCCTTTTTCTCTCTCTTGTTTGTTTTCAGTACCTCCAAAACCTGTTCATCTCCAGCCTGCCGGGCATGAGAAGATTCCTCCAGCACCATCTAGGCCTTTGCCAGCAGATCCCAAGTCAACAAGAAGCCCAGTGCCTGAAGAAGAAACAACACAGACCTCACCAGACATTAACAGACTCATTGAAAAATTCGAAAGTATTAGGTAAGTACTTTTGGTTACTTTTGCTGTCCACCTCTCTTCCTTAAATAACTCATGGAGGGGAAAATACGTTGTAACAATGCAGAATGAAAGTATAACAACTCAAAAATGTGAAATACATAAAATGGTGTGTCTATTTTAATACAGCAATTAAGCCAAGTCCATCTAAAACCTAATGGAGAGTTTTGAAATGTGCCTGATAATTGATGATGGTTTACAAGTTTTTTATGCACCAGTAAAAATGATGTTGGGCTGCCAGCCCAGATTCCAATAGGATAAATACATAACCATACACTAAGAGACACGATTCAGTCCTGGCATAGGTGTGCTTGGACAACAAGTGATTTATTTAGGTTGGACAGATTTTCTCTAGACATGATTGATTTTAAAACTGGTTAACTTATCAGAGAACCAAGAACTGATATGACTGTTTCTTGGTGTTAAAAATGTTGAGTAAGTATGCTATAAATTACTTTTATAATTTCATTCCCTTGGGATGTTGCAGTCTGTTATGAAGATAAATATATCTGGCTAGTCTTTTAGCAAACCATAAATGATTTATTCATTATTTAGGAGTGACTTTGCTGAAGGCCATGACTTCCTCAATATGGTTCTCTTAAATTTCTAATGGGACGAATTTGTGGGTTTCAATTCCTTTAAAAACTGAAATTTGTTATGGTTTAATATAATATAAATATTTATGGCAACCACTTGTTATATTTTAAAGATATTTTAAAGACATTTCTGTACCCGGTTGTAGTTTTAAATAAATGAAAAGAAGAAGCTTACAGAGACAGCCCAAAGCATTTGAGGGCATGAAGCAGAAAGTTCAGCTGACATACCTCGTAGTGGTAAGCAAGCTTGACAATTAGCTGGCTTTTTAATGACAGACCCAGAATTTGCCACTTGAGGCAGGCCACCTCACTCAATCTGAAATTAGACATAGCCTCTGGTCTGAAAGGCACTAGAGGTTAAACCAAGGACACTAGCTTCAAAGTGGATTTGTATGTGATGCCAACGACCCAGTGTCTTTGTCTTTGTCTTCATTTGCAGGAGGCCCATCCATGCTGTTCAAAGAAACCAGTTCAACTTAGCTTTTAAAATGGAACCTGAGACAGACTCTTCCAAACAGTGTTGCCCAAGCATCTGTGATGCAGTAGGTTCTACTGCATCTTCTACCAATGAAAATAAAGAGCTGGATGAGAACGAACCTGGCATGTTATGTAGCACTGAACTGTCTAACGCAGACATAATGAAAATTAAAGAACTAAATATAGATGACACCACAAGCGCTGAAGATTGTGCTGATGTGCAGGTCAGGAAAGACCCCACGGAAGAGCCTGGGCCTAAGGACTCATCCGTGGAGCTGAACAGTAATGGTAAAATTCCCAATAGGGACAGTGGGATTGACAGCCCTTCTTGTAGTGTGGCGGGAGAGACTTTCCTGAATGAAGACGGTGCGGAGCAGAAAAAGGTCACTGTGACAGGAAACCCAGCGGAGGTGGAGACGGACAAAAAGGCTGCCAGGTTTTCCGCTGGAGAGCAGAAAAGAGACTCTGCTCAGGATGAAGACAGTGACATAGACGAGGGAAGCAGTGAGGAGCAAGAGACAGTGGAGGTGCCAAAACTGGAATGTGTGGACATTAACAAGGTAAATATTATCTTTTGTATTGGTTTGATAACAGGATGCAGTGCGCAAGTTCACTTTCAGAATGATCTTCAAAATTTGCTGAGCATGTGAAGCTGCATGATTTTGAGTCAGATAGTCTGTGACACTTCTTCCCCAGTAACTGAGTACTGTTTGGCAGTGACTCTCTAAGGCCTTCAGTCAGACGCCTGTCACTTGTATGCAAAGCGTTGTTCCGTTGCTGAGGAGTGAGCTCCCTTGTCTTTCCTATTATTTTCTTTTCTTCAGTCCTAGTCTATCGTGGCTATGTAGTCAGTTTGAGTTTCAGACCCAGCCTTCTTTCTTTCTGAGGTCTCCAACTTCCCCTTGGTTTGTTATTGTTTTCTGGGAAGTATTGATGTTGGCCTTTTATTTTTTTTATTTAATTATTTTTATTAGTTTTAAATTATAGTCCAATAATAGCCTCATGATAACAATACCAACTTATAATACAATTATTAATGCCAATCGTTCAAATACTGAACTATATAATTTAGATAAAGTGTTCCCCCCTGTGTGATAAGTTTGATGACTTTATTTATTTCTACGTTCCAAAATCTTATTGATTTCAGTTTCATTCCAGTCAAAAAATAATCCCTTATAGAACAACTGCAATATTAATAACTTATATTCGTGTTGATCCATTAAATGATTTATAAAACTACAAGTGAAGAACTCAAGCTATATCCTTGTTCTTCCTTTGTGTGGCAGTTATTCTGTCCATGCTGTTTCTTCCTTTCCTTGTAAGATGTTATGTCTTTCTTTCCCCCAGTTGTTGCTGTTATCCATCATGCCTTGGTCAGAGCTGATATCCCATTGTTGTTCCAAAAGTTTCTCCATCGCTCCGTCCTGTGCTTCATTGTTTTGCAACTTTAATAACAGTTGCAAAAGTCACTCGGTCCCAGCAAATAACCTGTTGTCACCATTTCCCCCCTCAGCCTGGGAAGAAGAGCATTCTGTAGAACTGCAGATGACTCAGTAAAGAACCTTATCAGTTCCTTTGGCAGTTCACAGACTCCTTTCATCCTGTCTTCTAACTGAAGATACCTGAGCAATTATACTTCCAAATTAAATTAAATTCCAAGTCCTCTTAGTGTTATTCAGTTCACTTCATAAATAGTAAAGGATGGGGAAGAGTCAACTCTAAATTTCCATCATAAACCTTTTTGCAAAATAGAGCTTCCCTCCCTTTTTCCTTTTTTTACACACACAGTTCCGTTTGATGTTATATTCCATATTTATAATCCAATTAATTCCACCCTCGCTTGTACAAATATAATTTGAACTAACATTCAGAGGAGGGTTGCCGAATCATAAATGTAGAGAAGAAAACTTTAAAGAAAGAAACCGTACGCTCCCCACTGTCTTTAGCTCCATGTCTCTTGAACTTATCTCAAGTTCAGACCTTAAAATCTTGTAGCTGATTTCTTCCACAGTTTGTGATCTCATCTCTTCTAGCACGCACCTGTACTTAATGTACTTAATGTACTTAATGGCGGCTTTGGAGGGTTTTCGACAGGCAAAGTGCTTTTACACTCCGCTTCTCCCTTTCCCCCACATTCCATGCTGGAGTGAGAGCCAGGTCCCAAGACAAACTGTGTGTGAAGCCTGTCAGGCATAATTACCCTCAATCATCCTTGTTTTTCCTTCTCCAACGATTTCTCACTGTCATGGGGGCTGCCTCCAATAAGGCAGAGTGGAACCGGAAGCCTGTTGTTGGCCTTTTAAATCTGCCTGTTAGACTGAAATGTGATTGCTGTTCTCATTTTGAAATCTGCAGCATACAGGCCAGCAGCTTCATGGTTGATATTCAAAACTTCCAGACATGCAAAGGGCAGAGGGAGGGGCAGACAAAGCAAGCTGATACCACAATTTCTTTTCACTCTCCATTAAGCACCTGTTTATTACTGCTCTTTTTTGGAGAACGGGGGTATGTGTCTCTATTCAGAGGTTCCCTTTCGCTTTTAGCTCCTGTCTGTGTCACTGATATGATTAAGAAGTAAAGATTTTCACATAGACAAGTTTTTACATGCACATACATCGGAAATATTATTATAGAAGATACTCCTTATAGACTGATTAATGGAGCTGCTAGCAGTGCCAGAAACCACGAGTGGGGAAAGTGTTGTCACACTCATTTCCTGCTTCCCATATGCATCTGATTGGCCACTGTGAGAGCAGGATGCTGGACTGGATCACCCTTATCCTGATTCTGCAGGGCTTTTCTTCTGATGACCTGCTCCCAGAGTTTAGTAACCATGCTGTAAGAGCTGTTCAACAGTGGAACGGTAACCCTCGGGACGTAGTGGACTCTTCTTCCCTGGAGGTTTTTAAGCAGAGCTTGGATGCCTATCTGTCATGTATGCTTTAGTTGTGAATCCTGCAATGCAGGGGGGTTGGACTGGATGCCCATTGGGTTCTCTTCCAAAGCTAAAATTCTATGGAATACTCGTATCACCATATTGATAAGTCAATGATTGCTCACCTGCCCCAAAACCTTATAATAATGTTTTCAATCAGCAGTAATAAATATTGTGGCTTCTTTTTGCCCTGAAGCTTATCATGTACATCTGCAACAAGGTCCATAGGGATGACTGTATTAATAGTCTTTAGTCCCAACAACAAAGATACTACACTGCTCTTGATTATTTTTCAAGAGGATGTAATTCAAAATCCAGGTTGACTCCAAACTAGCATTAAGCCGGGGGGCCGCCATGGAAATGTCTTTATTTATTTAACTCATTTATATACAGCTTTCTATCAATAGATCTTGAAGGATTTGGATTTACAGAGGAGATCTAGGGGGAGATGTCATGAGTTAGAAAATGAGAGGATGAAATGAATCATTAAGATTGAAGTGTGGGTACTTGCACAGCTTCTACCGGTAGTGACGGGGGCAATTTAAAAGATGTACCGTATATTCCATATTTAGGCAGAACTTCTGAAGCAGTTTACAGTTTTGTTAGCAAGCATAGCATTAATAGAATCATAAGTAACATTATGAGTTCAAATAGCCATAAAGACATAGTTTGCTACCTTTCCACATCAGAGATATAGTAAGTACTGCAATTGACTCACTTGGGCTTAGGCTCTGAAATAGTTTGCTTCTTTATTCATATGTCTGAGACTAATCAGTGTATTAATATGAGTCAAGTCAGAAGAAAGGGCAAGAAACATTGATTTTGGTGTCATTGCAACCATTAATGGTAGAGTAATGGCCAACATTGAGGCAAAACCTGGAAGTATATTCTAAAGAATGTAGTCTCTCAGTGTGTGTGCTTTGCTCTAGAATATAGCATGATGAACGAACACAGTCTCCAATACAATAAAATATGTCATGGCAAAAAATTAATTTATAGATATGGAGCTAGTAATATCTATATAGTGGGAGTCCAGATTTAATTACAACCATAGCTGATGGATCTTTTAAGTACACATCAATTCTTAGGATCAGTTTTCCAGCTATTTTATTTAACTATGCATACCTAGATGCCCATACATATGAGATGCATTATATACGGTAATCAATCCATTTTATTAATAATCATCTTAATTGAATAATACATTTTATTAATATACATATTAATATAATGCATTATTTTAACAAATAATGTTATCTGTGGGGTGTTTTGACCTTTCCCTTGAATAAAAACAGGAAATAAATAACTTTATAACTGCAACATGAAGCTTAGAATATTTTTAACCTGAACCTTTAAATTGGCAATATATATGGAATGACTTTTAAATTAGTTTGACCAAATGTTTTGAATGGCTTTCATTTAGTTGGAAGTTAAATTTCCCCATGTTCAATTATAGCAAGATCTCATATATGTTTGACCATTTTCCTCCACCATTGTATGATACTGGGCTACGTTTTGCTTGTATATTATGCAGATGTGATGTGTTGTTATTTTTTTTAATATCCATGGCATCCCTGTTCAAATGCCTTCTTCTATAGACCTGAAGATGCAAAGTACAGTGAGGCTTTCTCTGAGGCAGGGATTCACAACTCATACAATTTGATTTTTTTTTCTTTTTAAATTTGCTAACCTTTCTCCTTCTTTGCAACCCATATCGTTCCATCCCTCCCACCCCGTTCACCTTCTTTCTCAGCATTCTGTAGAGCATGCTCCACAAGGAGGTCTAGAAATAGATAAGGGAGGGAAGACCATGGGCCTCAGGTATGCAGGACTGATATACTCTTCAGTTCCTGCTGTTGTAGGGTAAATGCTAGGAGTATTACTGTTTGGAGAACTAGAATTGTAATGTTAAAGGCAGATTTTGTTCAAACTAAAAATGGGAAATTAAATTATTTACTTTGTTACATTTCCCCAATTTCCTTTCTTCTTTCATGGAATCCAAGGTAGCCCACCTAGATACTGGCTAGAAGCAGACCTGCTTAGCTCCGATAGGGTGACAGCTTCATTTGCCTTCAGGCAATACTCTGGGGCCCAGTACATTCCAACGGCACGTGAATTGCCTGTGTTCTTCTGCAGTGGTATGGCATGTTCTGAAATTAGCTAAACGAGGAAAGTGAATCCTGTGTTAACCAATTTCTGTTTCCCTGTTTTGTTTTTTAAAAGTGCACTTGGATTTTGGGCAATTCTACCCAATTTTTTTTTTGGGGGGGGGGACGTGGGTTAAACCACAGAGCCTAGGGCTTGCCGATCAGATGGTCGGCAGTTCGAATCCCCGCGATGGGGTGAGCTCCCGTTGCTCAGTCCCTGCTCCTGCCAACCTAGCAGTTCGGAAGCACATCAAAGTGCAAGTAGATAAATAGGTACCGCTCCGGTGGGAAGGTAAACGGCATTTTTGTGTGCTGCTCTGGTTCGCCAGAAGCGGCTTTGTCATGCTGGCCACATGACCCAGAAGCTGTACGCTGGCTCCCTTGGCCAATAACGCCAGATGAGCTCTGCAACCCCAGAGTCGATCACGACTGGACCTAATGGTCAGGGGTCCCTTTACCTTTACCTTTACATGCAGGTATTATCATGACCATCATGTTGTGTACGCTAATAATTCAGTACACCTTATCCATGCAAGCCACATAGTCCTCCTGGGCATGGACTCCACCCTCTACTCATGTCCACAGAACTGAAGTGTGGAACTGCTGAATGTGCATATGCTCTATTTCCCAATTCATGGTGAAAGGATTAATATTGATAGGCATAACATTGCATTGCATTCATTGCACAGGAGCTACTTTCTGCACTAAAGCTCTGGACAGGAAGTGTGGTAAGTTCCTGATCAAATGTGTCTGATAGCCTGTCTTGCTCTGGGGACTCCAGAATGTTGTTGACATCACTTAACCAAAAATGACACAGTTGAAGTAATTAATATAACTAGCTATGGGGAATAAAGGAGGACCAGCAATGTCACAAGAAGAGTCTTAAGTGGAGCACTTGAGAGGGTACTTCCACTCCCACCCCAATTTCAATTTTCTTTACTCTTTTTAAAACCAGGATAAGGATTCTTGATCACATTTACATGTGCTGTTTTCTGGGCACTTCCTGGTGTGATGTAGGCATTCATAATGTAGAGAGATACATTGTTGTAAGTTTGATGAGATCTCTTCAAAAGACTGAGCTACTCTTTATAATTATGAGTAGAAACCTCTTGAAAACACTAATTCAGGTTTTCATTTGCTCTGTTGCACCTCTTCATCTCCTAAATTAGTGTCTTTTTGTAGTGTGCACAACAATTATTTTTCAATAGCATTTTTCAGTTCTTTTTATATTGCACTCTGTTCAAAACAAACCTTTCTCTATAGTCATTGCAACAATAGCTGACTACTGTGATGGTAATTGGTAGGAGCTTCCTTATGTGAAGGCAGGTCATTGATTTGTCTAATCCAGCAGTCTTCAGTCTATTA
Organism: Zootoca vivipara; assembly: GCF_965207765.1. NCBI lineage: Eukaryota > Metazoa > Chordata > Lepidosauria > Squamata > Lacertidae > Zootoca > Zootoca vivipara. The sequence continues at coordinate 78,021,109 of NC_142584.1, read as the reverse complement.
GACTCAAATCCTCCTTTAATCCAAACATGTGTTTGGAAGCCTGCTCCTTAATCCCCCCCCCCCGATATTTGTATGCAGTAGTGCTGATGTTGCAACCCATCCTTCGTGGAGGATAAGGCTCTTAATGGCTACTAGCCATAATAGCTATGTTCTGCTTCCACTATCAGAGGCAGCTTGTCTCTGAATACCAGTTGCTGCTGCTGCTGCTGGGGCTGTTGTTCTCAGGTCCTGTTTCTGAGCTTTCCAGAGATATTTGATTGGTCACTGGGAGTATAGGATGTTGGACTAGGTGAGGGGAGAGAGACTTTCTGTTCTTCATCAGGCAATGGCGTTCCCACCTGCCTTGCCCCACCCTCCAGCCCTGGAAGCCTTTCCCAGACCATGACTTTGAGAACAGCAGCAGCAGCAGCAGCAGCAGCAGCTGGGAAGAGCGGAGCTCAGGGGTATTTAAAAAAATAGTTTTATAAGTTATGTGTCCTTGCTTCTCAATTTGATCTTTTTACATGGTTTTGTATGTTTTGTGGTATGTTATGCATTGTGATTTGCTGTTATTTTTATTTATTATAGATTGGTAATTCTTTATTGTTGTTGATAAATATAAACTGTTTCATTATTATTTGCTGAAGTTTAATTTAGATTCTGATGAATTGTTAAATGTTGCTTTGTTTGATATAAGTTGTTTATTTTAAAGTTATTGTGACTTTTTATATTGGATCAGATTCCTACTATTAATGTTTTATTATGTTTTTTTATATGTGTTGGAAGCCGCCCAGAGTGGCTGGGGCAACCCAGTCAGATGGGTGGAGTATAATTATAGTTATAATTATAATTTGCCCTGGAGAGACCCACATGGGTTCTTCTTATGCTCTTGTCAAGTCATGACTCACCAGTTGAAAACCAGTGGTCTAACCTGATGCCAGTTATGTTGACTGTTGGCCAAGGTCTCTGAAGATAGGTATTTCCTAGCCTATTACCTGAGATTCTTCATTGTGAATCATTGAACTTGGGACCTTGGGCATGAAAAACCATTTGAGCACATCATCCAGATTATTTCACAAAATGATAGGTTCTCCATTCTTTTGCCATGATCTCTGCTCTTTTTCACTCAGCTTAGTTTGAGTGTTGATGCTGGGGTAGAGATACCATTCCATGTCACTTTAGCATGTCTTTACCCATAAGTCTCCTGTGTTCTATTTCTGCGTAAATCTGTGATTTTTTTTTAATCACAACTTTAAAAGAATACATATTTTAAATTGTATTTTCTCTCAAAATACACATGTTAAGTTTTTTTTAATCTGAAAGAACTGTTGCAGATGGTCATCTGTCCTGTATGATATAGTTGAGATTCCTGCAATGCAGAGGATTAGATTGGATGACCCTACAATTCTAGGAAATGTGAAAACTGGTGGATTACTGAGTTCTTATCTACACATTAGTCAAGAGGTAATGATAAGGTCAATTCATAATGGAATACAGAAAAACAGATACTTGAGAAATTCAGTGTTGAAATATCACTGGATCACATTAAATTGTTTTTCCTTAAGTTACTCACTGTTTCTATGAGTGGAAAGATGAAATAAATTATTGATATTTTCTTTTTTAAAAAATCCAAATAAATAGCCATTTCACGGCATTATTCTTAAATTACTCTAATTTTGGCCGACTAATACTTTGCTGTGCATTCTATTTAGACCCCTCCCCCCAAAAAACCATAGTGAGAAAATGGGCAATAATTAACAATTAATGGCCACATTTGTGTGTAAAATACAGAAATGAAAATACTGATTAACCTTGTTAAAGATAGTATTCCTGAAAGTACGAAATGCCTCATTCCACACCATTCTTTTATGGAGTCTTATTTTATGCTATAAGGCATCTATGTCATTGAGCATTTATTACAACCTGAACACACATGACTGAATAATTGTGTGTCTTCTCTGTCTTTTGCCCAATGGAAACAGACAAGAAGGAGCTTATTAGTTTTGATAATGTCTCTCTGACTGACGTTGCTGGCGTTGTATATGGGATATCTCAGCCTGGATACTTCTAAAAGAAGAAATGACATGAAAGCGATTAATTTTAGCGATTTTGCAAGAGTGTACCCATGTTCAAGCACAACTGCCATACTATATTTTATTTGGTTAACTAGACTGGTAATAAAAAAGTGGAAAGAAGAGATATGGAAATATTCTATACAGTATTAGTGCTAAGTGGTAGGAATGAGAGAGGCCCAAGCATATCTTGTATAGAGATGAATAAGCTAATCAAGTGAAGGCTTTCTTTTCATTGAAGTCTATTGTTTTTGGAGATGGAAGACAGTTGCCATGTTATCATATTTTATTAGCTACCAGCATGTAAAGAGTGGGATTGTCTCAGTTCACTTACTCGGTCTTCACTTCCTTTGCCCTCTTCTCTTCCTGCTGGTGAGCAGCATTGTATCCTGAGGAGGAAGCAGAATAGAGTAATAGTTGTGAATGTGTCTCCATAAACCCTGAAATCCAGAGATGAAGTTCTGGGCTGAGAACTTAGGCTGCTTCATCTCCTTGCTCTGATCAAGTGTAATGCTTGGCTGTTACCATCAGCCCTGGTAACAAATAAACTTGGTGTGTGATGCAGTGCTTAGGAGGTGCAGGGAGCCTTAAATTGAAATGTTTTTGGGTCTTGCTCCAAAGCCATCTGTTAAGAGTTTTGTCATCAGATTTGCTCAGGCCAGAAGTCAATAAGGAAGTTTTGAAAAAACCCACATTGCATTGCAAAGGTTACGGTAGGTATTTTTATCTAGTTTTCTGAAACCAGTAATTCGGAGCCAAATTTAAAAAAAAGTTGAGAGTGGTTTTGCCCTCTTTTTTTTTGCCCTAATGCATGGACTATAGCTTTTTTTTCCTAGGGAGAAGGGATTTCAGGGCTAGAGAGACATAACAACAACAACAACAACAACAACCCATAAACACCTTTTAACTTTTTTGTTCCTCATAAAAGCATTTGATTAGCTATTGACTATGCAAGATCACAAATCAATAAGAGAATCTGTCATACTTTGCACCTAAACGTGTTTGCTTTCCCTTTTTCATTTCTTGGGGTGTTTTTGTGGTTTTTTTAAGAAGCAGCAGCAGCAATGTTTTAAGGTCATAAGTTGAATTTGGACATTTTCTGTGGAGGTGATTACCACTAGTGAACCACAGGATAGGCATACTATCCCTTTTTTTGCTCCACATCGTACTAAATTTTACTAAAGGATGCCTTGTGAGAGGGTTCCATAGTTCACATTTGATGACAATGAGTGAAATATGTAAATTAGATGGTTGTAACTATACTGTAAGAGGTTGCTCTGTACTAAATAGATTTTAGAGAAACGGTGAAATGTACACCATCCATAAAGAGATTTGTGAACTATGCAAATGCGTACTTCATCAGCTCAGTAAAATGGAATACTTCTTTTTACGGTAGTGTGCTCTTCATCAGTTGCAAGAACATAATATGAAAATGATTACTTCCTCAGCATTTGTAATCTTGACTGAAAATTCACATTGCCTTTTTCATGTTGTCTGCAGTGTTCAGAGCCACAGAAGCTGTTTAACATTGCAAGTGAACTTCTTCATACGGAAGAAGCTTATGTTAAAAGGCTTCATCTTCTGGATCAGGTAAGTCTACTTCTATGGGAAATCAGCCTTGCTAAAAACTTGTAAGAAAACTTCATTTTTCTCTACTAGATCAGTTCATTTTGAACAAGTTTGTCTGTATAGCTGATGGTAGTTATTTTGGACAATTAACTTCCTCATAAGTCATATATATCTGTAATAGCTGAGTCAGATGTCTGTTGTCTTTTAACCAATTGTGCAATGTCTAGTGCGGAAGTAGAAACATATATAATTGAACCACATTGTAAAGAAACCTTTCCATTTAGCCTCTTTCTTTCTTTCTTTCTTTCTTTCTTTCTTTCTTTCTTTCTTTCTTTCTTTCTTTCTTTCTTTCTTTCTTTCTTTCACTAGATTTTCTGTTTAGCCAAATGTTAATTAAGAATGATACTTGAAAATATTTGTAAAGCACCTTTTGATTTATATGTTGAGTTGCTCTTTTACATCCATTGTTTTTCTTTAGTTGGCTTTCACTCTAAATGGCTAACATAACAAATGCCTCTGAAATAAGCAGGTGGCAGATTTATTGGAAATATATATGGATGTGTTTAGTTGATGAGTCCTTCTAACAAGCTAGACATGTCTATTGAATACATCTTGAGGAGAAATTCAAAAATCCATATCCGTTATCTGTCAACATCCAGCTGCTTAAATTAGTATAAATAATATACTTTTGGTTCTGATGTTGTGTGTGTGTTTTTGGTGCAGGTTTTTTGCACTAAATTGTTTGAGGCGGGGATTCCACCTGATGTGGTAACAGGAATCTTTTCAAATATTTCTTCCATCTATCGCTTCCACGAACAGTTTCTTCTGCCTGAGCTCAAAACAAGGATTACAGATGAGTGGTGGGTAAATGAAGGACTACAAACAAATGTTTCTATGTTAAGAATTTCCTAGAAACTGAAAACGTCCACTTCTGTAACGTGCTAGCACAACAAAATATAATGCACTGTTATTGGAATGTATCTGTATGTCACATCCCTACACTCCTGAGTGTTCCATGAACTTTACAGAATAAAGTTCAGGAGATGGCCCTCCTGAAATAGTTCCACCATGTGGTTTCACTAGCTTTGAAACCCCTGCTGCATCTGAAACTATAGCACCCACTAAGCCTCGCCCATATTAACACAAGCTTCTATCTTGTTTTGCTTTCAGAGGCAGGGATCAGAAGCTGGTGCAGGAACAATGCTCTTTCTCATTGTCTTCAATGTTAGGCACTGTTACCTGCTTCCATCTGAACTGCATGCTTGGAACTAGCCCCAGGGAAGCCCATCTTTGTGAAAGCTCCATTTCCAAATCTAGCATCCAAAGCCTTGGACGGGAAATAGAATTGCACTATAAGCACCCAAATGTCTTTGGAAAAAGTATTCCCCAATAAGAATTCATGCGTGGAGATAGCTATCTGTTTAGTTTTTGTGTGACTATTTCACACCTGCAGCCAAAAATGCAGTGAGGCGTGTGCTCAGTCCCCTTTGACATGTCCTTTAAAAAGTCATGTACACTTTGCTTATTGAAAAACATACATTTAGATTGTTAAAAAGTTTTGGTTGAGTTCCTGTATGGAAATAAAGCTGTCCTTGGATAAGAGGACAGCTCCTCTTAAGGATGAGAACCTGGTTAAAAGATGGGGAAAATATATGTATAAACGAATTTTCATAATGAACAGAGGTGTAACCATGGCTGTCCCTCGTGAATCTTCATTGCTGTTTAACTTGTTCTTGAAAAATGCAAATAATATGGTAGCATCCATAATTGCAGAAGACACCAAATCATTCGAATTGGTCAGTCCCGGGTATTAAAGCATGGGAGAAAGAATAAAGTTTCATAGAGAACAGGAATACAATTTCCTAAACATTTATGAAATTACAGCATCAATCCTTGAGAAGGGGCAGCATGACTGTTGCTCCCTACTTGCAATGATGCTGTACTTGCTAGGATGGGGTGTGGTGAGATCGGAGGAGCTGCAGCTTGGCAACAGGGCATGTGTGTGCTTGTGGGGCCACCACTGCCATCCTAGGGCTTCCCATCTCCATCACTGCCAGCTCCAATGCAAGGAGGCTGCTGCTACTGCTGCTCCCCCCATACACCACTGGTGTGAGGACTCCAACTGGTGTTTGCCTGTACAATCATAGAATTGTAGAGTTTGAAGGCACCCCGGGGGCCATCTAGCCCAACCCCCTGCAATGCAGGAATCTTAACACACAACCCCCCCATCCAGTTTTAAACGATACTGTGCCCTGCTTAGCTTAGCAAACATGCTAACAGCTTTAGTGCCACACAACTTGATGCAAGATAATTCAAATATGCACTTTTACAAAACTTGTAATTTTGAATTCCAAATGGTGTAATAATAGAAGCACTTGTTTACAAAACAATGGAAGTGTTGTTTTCAAACTCGTCTTTAATTTTGATGCAAGTGAGTAAGTAGAATTTCCCCACCCATCCACGTCATTTTAACTATGCTCGTAATTTATTAAGATCAATTATATCAGACTGCATTCAAACATAGGATGAGCACTTGCAGTTCCCAGCTGATGTCATCTTCCATTTCCGTGTTTTTCTTTAAATTTGTTTTGTTGTTTCTTCTGTCTACAGGAATACAAACCCAAGGCTCGGAGACATCGTCCAAAAACTTGCTCCGTTTCTGAAGATGTATGGAGAATATGTAAAGAATTTTGACAGAGCAATGGACATGTTGAACACATGGATGCAGAGATCTGTTCCTTTTAAAGCTGTTATTCAAAACATACAGGTATAAATCATTTGTACTTCTCACAACCTTGTTGACATTACACATGAGAGGGAGTGAAACCAGGAAAAGTTCCACTCCACACACTTATTTTATGGTATTATATTCTGGATAGGTCTGCCTATGTAGCTCTGTAGCCAAGAAAACCTTTTAGGGAAGGCAGGGTTGATTTTAGTTACATGTGATTGTGCCAGCTAGATCTCTGGCCAGCTCATTGGTTTTACACAAAGACTATTGTATAAATAGGTAAAGGGTAAAGGGACCCCTGACCATTAGGTCCAGATTTCTTCCTGCACAGTGAGCCTTCTCCTCCCCCTGCATGCACCCCTACACCTCCCTAAAGTGACTGGTTGTGGTGGTAGGGTGGTCAGGAGAACTCCCAGAACAGTGGATGGTGGGAGGAGACGGGATTGTTCTGCCCAGTAAGGTGAAATGCTTGCACTGGTGGAATGATCAGAAGACCTTGATGTTGACTTCCTTCCATTGGGTCTATTCTATATACAACACTTCGTACTTGTTTGTTTTGTGATGACTATACCACTGAGAGATAATGAAATAAATAATGCTGTTACAGGAAAGGAACATGAATTGGGTAGTAGATGTGGGGATGGACTGCTGTGGTGGACTGAGCCTAGGTTGAAACCAAGGTATCAGTAAGAGATGCCTTTGGGCCTGAATCCAGCATGATATAGTAACTAAATGTCCCTTTTTATTATGATTTGTACACCTGAAAGCAGTTCTATAGAACACTTTGCTTGATTTTGTATTTACCTTGCCATGACCGCCAGCATCTTTATAATCTAAAAAACTAATTAAGCATATGAATCTCTTTCTACAGTCCTACATCATTAAATGGTTTAAGTACAAGGATATGGCAAAAAAAAAATTATTCAGAAAATCAGCCTGTTTTCCTTTAATTACAGAAAGAAGAAATATGTGGAAACTTGACGTTACAGCATCACATGCTGGAACCTGTACAGAGAATTCCACGCTATGAGCTTCTGCTAAAGGATTACCTTAAAAAACTTCCTGAAGAGTCACTAGACCGAAAAGATGCTGAAAGTATGTACACTTTTCATCGACATGGTTCGGCATCTTATTCTGTGTGGGGGCAAATAATATGCATCAAGTTATAGCTTTCCAAAATTAAACCTTTTCCTCTTCTGTCAAAATCTGACAACAACTCTCTTTGACGGATGGATTTCAATTGTGAACCTGTTAAACGAAACGTGTCATTTCTTTTTTACTTAGTGCACAGCACCTGATACATACCTATTGCATGATCATGATACAGTAGTTCCAATTAACTTATTCTGTGGTAGTAAATCTTCTGACATCAGTTGGCTGAAGTGTCATGATGGTGCATAACGTTTCCTGACATTTCAACCGTTTGCCAGCCAACTTTTTTGAGAGAGAAATTGAAGTTTCTGATTGGGTAGGATTTCAACTTTACACAGGGACAGAAATAGATTTGAGAGGAGTCTCAGTATAAGGAAGATATCATTGGAAATAGGTAAACTAAGAGGCAGAGCTCAAGAGGCAATAGAGCTGGGAGAACAATGGGCATGGGAGTAAGAAAGGAATCTGAGACAAGGACAAAGACAGCGGGTCACAATGGCTGCTAGGTTTAGATCCTTAAAGTAATTGATTGGTAGTAATCATCTAGTTCAGGGATGGGCAACCTGTGCCCTCCAGATGTTGTTGGACGCCAAATCCCATCAACCCAAGACTCTTTGACCATTTATGTGTTTTTATATTGTAAACTGTCTTGTGATCTTCAGATGAAGGTATATAAAATTTAATAACAATAACAATAAATAAATATGGAGTGGCATAGGTTCCCCATATGCTGATCTATATCTTTTTAATGCCATAATACATTATTGTATGTATTACATGTAAAGAATGTATCTTTGGCCATTCCCTCCCCTAGGTGCTATGAGTTGGATGTAGGATTCTTCCTGTTCAAAAGTATTCAGGCCAGTTCATGCAATCCTCCCACCCACATATATAGACTCAACATGTTCTGGGACAGAGAAGCAAGCCTTCCTCGCATAGCTTGCCATACGCTCAGTCTTGCCTGATCTGCTTTGTATGCTTAACTGGCTGAAAGTCTAATGTGATATCAGTTCCCCTGCAGGTTTCCTTCCACAAAGAAAAGTACAGACAAAAGGGGACTTGCAGTGCCTTATGCTGATTCTGGGCAACTGAAGAGAAGCATTTGCTAAAGACAACTTCCTTCTATATAATGAATATGTGCCTTGGAAGCAACCAGAAAAAGCACAAATTATGTTTCAGATGTGAAACACCTTCAGAGAGGTGTTTGAGGCTGGGCTTGAACATTAAGAACCTACATTAACACCAAGCATAAATTAGGGAAGAGAAATTCCTGTTCCTGCACAGGACATTGTATAAATAGGGCTGTGCCTAAGCAATGCTTTCCTCTCTTGGTAATTTACTGGGTAACATAGCTGCCAAGTTTTCCCTTTTCTCGCGAGGAAGCCTATTCAGCATAAGGGAAAATCCCTGTAAAAAAGGGATAACTTGGCAGCTATGCTGGGTAATTTACTGTTGCCCACTGTAGACAGGGGACTCTCGACTTACGCAGGAGTTACATTCAGGGTATCACACATAAAACCAAAATTGCATATAATCAAAACTCATTGGGTTCAATGGCAGGTAGGATTGCCAAAGTCATTTTTCCTGGAACAACCTCCCTCCTTCCCCTTTTTATTTTATTTTTTAGTTCTTTTGCCAAGCATGTAAATTTGAATGCACACAAGTTGCAAGTTATCTGCGCTACTTATTTCAGTTTTTAAAAATGTGTCCTATGTTAATACTCTTGCATACACACTTGACCGTCACAAGCGCAGGAATATGATGCAATGGATTTCTCCTTACAAGCTGTCATTTATGTGCAGCCGCATTTTTGCAGGAATGCTGTACACATCAGGGAAATAAAAAACTGCACTATTAACCGATAATGATCTCAAGAATGTGTAACTGCTGCTGCTTTATTGCAGAATCACTGGAGCTCATTTCTACTGCGGCAAACCATTCAAATGCAGCCATCCGAAAGATGGTGAGTAGAAATTGTGTAACTGAATCATCACCTGAGCCATTAACTGAGCTGCCTATTTGAACCAGTGGTTTTCTCATTACTACATGAAACCTTAATGTTGGTTTTTCATACTTATTCAAACTATCTAGATCAAACTGAAGTATAAGTTAGTGCCTTTCTATAGTTATTATCTATTATTTATGTATATGAGGTCTGTCCCCCCGGCATTTTCTCTCTTGTGACTGATACTAATTTATGTAGCTATTTTCAAAAACTCATCTTTTGTTGTAGTTTCTTTCCTGTGTATTCTAAAAATGTTCATAAGTTTTAGCATAGTTAAAATATTCAGCCGTTGTTCTTGCAAATGAAACAGGCCAATTAGGGGGTTTGACCCTATATATGGCAGAGAGCAGGTCCATATATTTACCTTTTTTACCCATATATGAACATGAACATACTGTATATGAGATAGGTGTTGTGTGAAATTGCAATTGCCTGTGACCCTAATACCATTTTGGGGGCAGAAGGTATTCTGATCATTAGGCAAATTAATGCATGGCTCACAATGAGCTTATTCATAGTGTGGCAAGTGAACATGTTCCTAAGGTTCATCCCAGCTCTGCCAAGTGAAAAATAAGTCAAACTCAAATTAAAGACCATGTTTTTGTCATTAAGAAGACATATATAAAGACAGTTGTTTATAACTGTAGATCCTACCCTGTTTCTCATATTTTAAGACATACCCATAAAATAAGCCATAGCAGGATTTTTAAGCATTCAAGGAATATAAGCCATACCCCGAAAATAAGACATAGTGATAGGCACAGCAGCAATGCCGGCCGCAGCAGGAGGAGGAGGAAAAAAATAAGACATCCCTTGAAAATAAGCCATAGTGTGGTTTTTTGAGGAAAAAATAAATATAAGACATGTCTTATAATATGAGAAACACGGTATAAGAAATATAACAGTGATGGAATAAGCAGCAGAGCATATGCTTTGCCTGCAGAAGTTTCTAGTTTCAATAGTTGTAGAGCAGGCATCCCCAAACTTCGGCCCTCCAGATGTTTTGGACTACAATTCCCATAATCCCTGGCCACTGGTCCTTTTAGCTAGGGATCATGGGAGTTGTAGGCCAAAACATCTGGAGGGCCGCAGTTTGGGGATGCCTGTTGTAGAGCTTCTTTAAGTGTTAGTGTTCATGTGGTTGAGCAGATGATGTTTAAGTTAGTCAAACTCTGAAAGGCAGGCATAGTCTGATTTCCATTTACAAAGATTAGCAATTCTTCTTTGTAATCATGTTGAAACACCGAAACTCCATAAAACTGTGTGTGTGTGTGTGTGATACTGAGACAATTTCTATAAGACCCAAGCTTTGTGTATGTGTTTATTTAATAAAAATCATCCTGCCTTCTCTTGAAAACATTTTAAAGAAAATACAAGGTTTGTTTTAGATGTTACATATTTACTTGTCTAATTTTACCTCCCAACAACACTTCTGTTTTTGTAAGAAATAATTATAGGCAATGTTTTAAATGAACCCACTCGTTTCTCACTCTGGGCGTTCTTTACAGGAAGTAGTTGTGGCTTCTTCTCTTTCTCAGATTCACAAGTTAGAGGTGTTTTCATCTTCCTTATTGAGACACCATTATTCTTGCACAAGAGTAGGGAACATTTGGATGCAAAGGGTCTTATCTTGCCAGTGCTCCGAGTGCCAAGTGGATGGGATCAAAGGCTGGCAATAATAAAGAAACCATGCAGCTTGCAACACACACGTATAGCAAGGCATGGGGAACAGTTGCTAAGGAAGCTGAAGTGTGTGTAGTTTTAATCCTATCAATGTTTAATTGTTTTTTAATTATTGTTTTTAGCGGTTTTTAATGTACTTGTAAGCCACCTTGAACTATGTCAGGGAAAATGGGTTGAGGGATCATCAACAACAACAACAACATGCTAGTTGTACTCAGAATAGATCTGTTGAAATCAATAAACATTAGTACCTCATGTACTTCAATGCCAATGGGTCTACCCTGAGAAGAATTTGGTTGTCAGGAAAAATTTACAGTAGTACCTTGGTTTACGAACTTAATACTTTCCAGAAGCCCGTTCTTAAACCAAACTGTTCTTAAACTGAGGTGCACTTTCCCTAATGACGCCTCCCGCCGCCAGTGCCCTTCCACCATTTGGCTTCCGTTCTTAGACCAAGATAAAGTTCTCAAACCAAGACACTATTTCCGGTTGTGCTGAGTTTGTAAACTGAATAGTTCGTAAACCGGACGGTCTTAAACCAAGGTACCACTGTAATGGCTGCACTGGAAATTGGTATACAGACCTTTGTGACACATATAAGGCAGCCCCTGCTTGCTAAAATTCATATGTGGGCATCAGATCCCCGTGAAGTGTCTTTCTCTAGCTTCCAGCTCTTATTACTGCTGCTATGGGGGCTAGACTTTTATCTTCTTTATGATCTTGGGAATCAATTTCCTGACTACTTTGACAGAAGAGCTATTTGGGATTCTGTGGCAATGCAATGAAGTACCAAGAGATGATTAAAATAGAGAGGATTAAATGCTTTATGTTGCTAGAGTGAATTCTGTTTTCATGGTTGCTTTTTTAAGGCTGTGAAAAACCACGGACTTGTACTGTATATTTCTTCTTTCATGTATTTTTTTGTTGGTTCGTTGTTTTTTGTTTTTTAATACCAATATTTAGTAATTCTTCAGTAGGTAGCATTTCCCCCATTAATTAACTGAATTATTTTTTTTCTTCTAGTGTGTGTATCATAAAGCAATAGACAAAGACTAGCTGTAAGCTGAGTTGGCATTTCCTTTTTGTGCTTGTAGGAAAAGATGCACAAGCTGTTAGAAGTGTATGAGCGCCTTGGAGGAGAAGAGGATATTGTTAATCCAGCCAATGAATTGATTAAAGAAGGGCATATTCAGAAACTCTCAGCAAAGAATGGCACCGCTCAGGATAGGTATCTATTTCTGGTGAGTTACTTCATTTCCCAGGAGTCAAGTGTTCACCTACTTTGTAGACACAAAGTCTCCTTTCATCTGATTGGTCAGGTCGTGCTGGTGGAGTCTGCTCTGTATTGCACATGTACACTTCTTTCACAAAAGCAGATTCTATTCTGTTTTAAAGAAAATGTTCATTCTGTTGCCATACCACTATTTGATGATGCTTTGGTTTTTGTGTAATTGGCACTTTTCTTTTATTAGTTTATCCCATAGTATTATGCTGCTGAATATTAAATAGTCCACAGACATTAACATGACAAACCCATTGCAACCAGACTTAAGTATAATCTAAATTATCTTCTAAATTCTCCTAAATTATCTTCTAAATTATCATTAACAATCACAGGCTTCTGTGGACAGCGTCAACCATTTCATGCAAAAAACAGGAGCAGCACTTTGGAAATCTGAGGTCAGGCCCGGCCAGCCATTAGCTGTTGATCTTCTGACATAGCTCTCTGAATATAATATCCACACATAGTTTCTCTCTGTGTGAGTCCACATGTGACATAGAAGGCTTTTCTTATTTTTATAGTTCTGCAGAGAATACTACTGAAATATCTGCTGGAAAACACTCTGGCATTTTCCCAGCATGTTGTGGGTTGGTTTTGCACAGGTATATTGTACATTGCAGGTATAGGGCAGGATTCACCTGACTCCTGTTGTCACAAGCCCCACATGAGGACTTCTGCTTGTGCAAGGGGTCTTTTCCCTCCCTGGAAATTGGCTCTGGGGTGGGTGAGTAGGAGAACAACCAATATAGTGCGTGTGGAGAAGAGGGCAGTGGGGGCGGTGGCGGTGGGGAGTGTCATTCTGTCTGGCAACGGCATTGAATTTCACTTACAATTATTGCCAGGCAATTTTTTTCTTCTGTAAGCAGGCCTTTGACCTTTAACTATATCTGTGTACATGGCCAGGGTGTTTTTAATGTGTTTCTTTTTCCTCTTGCTTTTAATGTATTTATTGTGGGGTGTTGTTTGTTTGTCTGCTTGGTTGTAAGTTGCTTTGGGTTGCCCTGGGCAAGATAAAGCGGCCAAGAAATTTAATAATAATAATAATAAATCACAATTCATAGGATGTAGACGATTCACAGTCAAAATCGAGCTTTCCTCAGTCCCCCCATGAGCTGTTGCTATAAAAATGAATTCCTGATAAATTTCACACACCACAGTGCTAGAAATTTCATCCTTTATTGGATTATTTAAGTTCTAGAGCACCTGAAGAAATGAACTATAACAACTGATTTTGCCATTAAGTGTGTGGCTATGCTTACTGATTTTATAATGAAGGGTGTGGCTGAGCTGAATATTAAAGTGATTTCCACATACCATAACAAGAATTTTCCATCAATTGCAGTTTAACAGCATGGTGTTGTACTGTGTGCCCAAACTGAGATTAATAGGCCAGAAATTCAGTGTGCGAGAAAAGATCGATATTGCAGGATTGCAGGTTTGTATCTTGTTTGCTTGCATTTATAATATACTTTTATAACAGTGCTTGGATGGCTCAGTTGGTTAGAGCATGCTGCTGATAATGCCAAGGTTGCAGGTTCGATCCCCATAAGGGACAACTGCTTAGTCCTGCATTGCAGAAGGTTGGACTAGTTGATCCTCAGGTTCCCTTCTGTGATTCAGGATTTGTCAGTCTTGTTGAGAAACAAGCACTTTGGCCATTCCCCAAATGCATAACAAAGTAAAACACAGGCAGTGTGGAAGGCGGAACATGACATGCTGTTATTGAAGATGGAACTGCAGGAAATGAGTATGCAGTATTGCAGACTTCAACAGGGGGACCATGCAAACAATAACAACAATAAAACCACAGTCAGTTTCTCCTTTGGCATTGCAGTACCGTCAGTGCCACTTGAAAGCCACTGAGCTTAAAACATAGTGGATGTGGACCCATATATTTCTCCATGCCTAGACAAGTCGCAAATACAGTCTAGGTTAGAGTTCGAGTCTCTTCCACCAACTGCTTCTGCACCTTACAGCTGGCAAACCTTGTTTGTATCTCAGAAAAACCTTTGTGTAAATAATGCCTCTGAAAGAATTGCCATTAAAAAGTAGACACTTGATGTTACTTTTAAACAAACAGTTAATTATTATTAATAGTTGCTGCTGTTTATTTAGAGAGGGTAAATGTTTGTTTGGTAATCTTAAAAGTGTTTGGGAAATTACATTTTAAATTATAGCAAAATATTCTTGGTTTTCTAGGTCCAGGAAATCAGCAAGCAGAACGTGGCTCATACATTCTCAATAACCGGAAAGAAGAGATCATTGGAGCTACAAGCCAGGTACAGAATTTTGTTCATTCATTCTGCATGTTTTGAGCAAGGAATGTTAGGCTGTAGGAGCAATTGGTAAAATAATTCATTCTAGTCCATTCTATTGTTTTAAATCCTCAGTAAGGTAAAGGGAAAGGAAAGGGTAGTTTTCAATTATATGCTGCTGAGTTTAGAATAGGCATATCAGATTCCAGCAACAAAACACGAATTTACTGTAGAGATGAATAAGACTATTTGCTTATAAGACTGCAGATATTAAAACAGCTCCTGAATATACTACATGTATATAACATGTATGCCTTTTCTGCATTTTATAGGACAGAAGAAGAGAAGAAAGAATGGATCCAGGTCAATATAAGCATATTTTACTTAGCCTTTGTGCCAGCCCATTTCATTTTCGGTGTTCTTCTTTGCTAAGTACATTAAGCTGCATATAGGAACTTTTTCCTCCATTTCATTATTTCCAAGCTGTTATACCCCACCCTGCCAAAAAGACACATATCTCTGAGCAACTTAGAATAGAACAATAAAATACAACTATACAAAGATAATTAAAGCTGAGTAAAAGAACAATAAAGCTAGCAAAAGTTGTTGTTGTTGTTGTTGTTGTTGTTGTTGTTGTTGTTGTTTTAAAGCATTATAAAAAAACAGACACTGGAGATGAAAGCATGCCATTAACATGCCTGAGATAGACTTTGGTGCTAAGATGACATCAGAGTAGGCAAATGTGAACCTCCCGATGGTATTTCATAACTAGGACTGTAACAGAAAAGGCTGCTCCCTAATCATAATCCACAAAGGGTTGTATCTAGCAAAGCCATCCTATTAGTGCAAGGACTTCTGCCTGAACAACAGAACAGCCTCTCTGCCCTATGTAATGCTGCACTCCACCCAGATCTATCCTGGGGTTTCCTCCAACCCTCCACAGCAGATTGGTGAGGGAGTAGAGGGAGAGGAAGTCCCCTTATGCAAGCAGAAGTAATTATGTAGCTTGGTCGGATACAGCCCTGTATTCATGGTGGGTATCCAAAGTCTCTTAGGATTATCTTAAGGCAGCGTTTCTCAACCGCTGTTCCGCGGCACACTAGTGTGCCGCGAGACGCTGGCTGGTGTGCCGCGACGTGTGGCGACGAGAAGGGCGATTTGCATTGTCACGTGCCTGGCGGCCGCCAATATACAGCACTGACCCGCCGGAAAGGAAGCCGGCCGGGTCACGACGCGGGGCGAGCGCAGCTCTCAACAGCCACCACCACGGGAGGGTGGTTTTAGACAAACTTAAAGAAGCTGGCTGGATGAGCTCAACCTGAAACTTGCTGAGCAAAGGATTGTGCTGGCAGAGAAATCAGCGGCTTGTGAAGCCTTATTACAGGAGATTGCAACCAACACAGCAATTGGCAAGTGTTTCTTACAGTCATAATTATATAGTCAATATAGGGCGGCACAGAGTTAAATTTTTTAACTTTTTTAATGGTGGTGTGCCTCGTGATTTTTTTCATGGAACAAGTGTGCCTTGGCCCAAAAAAGGTTGAGAAACACTGTCTTAAGGCACTCGTGAAGAAAATGGTCAAATATGTCCCAAGCCATGAAGAAATAACTTTAAAAGTGAGCATATACCTGTATATTCCTGCGTATAAGACTACTTTTTAACCCAGGAAAATCTTCTCAAAAGTTGGGAGTCATCTTATACGCCGGGTCGTATTTCTTATACGGCGAGTATATCCCAAACTCTATATTTTAACTGGAAAAGTTGGGGGTCGTCTTATATGCCCAGTCGTCTTATACGGTAATCACTTTAATGTGAGCCTGGACATAGACGAATAGCCAATGTAGATGCTTCAGAACAAGCAAGATGGATTCCTAATGCCGAGTCCCAGTTAGCATTTTCACAATAGTATTTTACACTAACTGCATCTTCAATGGTAGCCTCACATGTACTCTATTACAGTAATGGAAAATATTGCTTCGGGGTGAGGAACTGATGACTTCTGCAATGAAATCTTATTGGTGTTTTAGCAGAAGACCCATTGCCTACCTCTCCCATTACATTTATATAATTCTGATAGTGCTTTTATTCCTTATAGTTAGTTAACTGAAGTGACCCTTCAGTTTTTACAGAATACATTCTTAATTTGAGGCTCTACTTTTGTAAGTCATACTTGGAAATTCTTCATCTTGTAGAAACAACACTCTTAAGTAATGACATCTGCAAACAGTTTTGTTTTGTTTTTAAAAGGTTTTTGGTTTTGTGTTCTAAATAAGATTTTGCAGGTTACTTTTACTTACTGCATTTCTTGGAATTTTATTGCAGGTCATTCAAGCAACAATTGAAAAACATAAACAGAACAGTGAAACGTTTAGAGCTTATAATAGCTCTTTTTCTCAAGAAGATGAGCATCTCCCAGATTCATCAGTAAGCATTTAGTGATCATTATTCCTGTGGGTCTTTGCTGTCATATATATTGCACTTAAACTTGCAATCTTTTTGTTTTTAATTTGTAGCCTGTGGTTTTGATCCAGAGTTCCCGTAAGTGGAACTTCACTCCTCGGGCTTTCCATTGGGGAACTGGACAAAGGGTGGCAATTTTCTCCATCTCTTGACACTTGCTTATATTGAGTTACATTAGTCACTTTATGAACATGCTTAAAAGCACAGGTCCTAGTACCAATTCTTGGTGGCATAGGAACCAACTCCTATGGGTCAAGGTCCTTTCGCTCTCCCCCATAAAATATTTGAGGGCCCCCTCCACCTAAAGTAGATGGGCATTCCCATTCAAATAGCATGTGTGTGCTGTGTCTTTGATTGATTATGCAAGGTTGGCTCTCCTGCTTGGTGGATTCCACTTTCTGCTTCCATCCATTAGGAGAACTATCCACTTATTCCTGCTCTCTGCTTCCTGTTTCTTACCCAGTAACTGACTCTTAAGAGGACCTCTCCTCTGTGACTGATAAACTAACCCAGGAATATTTGATTATGTACTTTTATCTATAAACTTGTTGACACTCTCAAAGTACTAAGAAAAGTTAGTGAGACAGGATCTACCTTTGCTGAAACTTGTTCTTCTATATGTTTGGGAGTTCTACCTTTAATAAAGCTTTTCACCAGTTTTCCAGGAATAAGTAAACTGGTCTGTAATTTGCTGGATCCCTTTAAAAGAGATTCATGTTAAGTTGGCTACTTTCCACTCCTCAGGCATGTGGGTTGATATTAGGCACATGTTACATATTTTTCTTAGAAGATCAGCAATTTCATATTTAAACTCTTTAAGAACTCTCAAGTGGATGCCATCTGGACCCAGTGATTTGTCAGTTTTCAATTTGCCCATAAGACCTAGAACATAGTCTCTTATCACTGCTATTCTCATACTCCATCTCTAAGAAAGTTGAGACACAGGGATTTATCCTACATCTTCTGTGAAGGCAGGCACAAGAATTCATTCAGCTTCTCTGAACTTTCTCTTCTATCCTTTAACAGTCTTTTGATACCCATGTCATTCAAAAATCCAGCTGCTTTCCTAGCTGGTTTCCTGCTATTCATGTATTTAAAGAGTTTTTTTGTTGGTGGTCTTTATGTTTTTAACAATGTGTTCCTTGAATTCCTCTCCCTCCCTTTTCAACAAAGCTGCAATTTTCTCAAGAAAACGTTCTCTAATAGCCTCTAAGAGCTTCCTTTTCTCCGCTTGCTAACCACGCTGACATCCCCTTGGCCCTGGTGGTATCTTTCTCGAACTGCGGTATACATTCTAGTCGAGCTTTCATTGTGGTTTTGAAAAACCCCAAGCATTCTGGAGAAATTGGGTCCTCTTTACTTTGCCTCTTAGCTTCCTTTTTACCAGTTCCTTCATTCTGGGGAGCTTTTCTCTTTTGAAATCAAATGTGACTGTGTAGAACTTTCTGGGCAATTGTCTGCTTACATACATGTTAAATTGGATAGCATTATGGATCACTGTTCCCAATTGGCTCAACAGTACTTATATCTCACACCAGGTTCTGAGTGCTACCCCTCTAGTTGATTCCATAGAACGCCATCATTTAGGACAGTGTTCCCCAACCTTGGGCCTCCAGCTGATGTTGGACTACAACTCCCATCATCGCTAGCTAGCAAGACCAGTGGTCAGGGATGATGGGAATTGTAGTCCAAAAACAGCTGGAGGCCCAAGGTTGGGGAACACTGATTTAGGATATCTAGAAATAGATGTTACCAGTTTGTTATGTTTGGAGCATATAGCCTGTCTGTATGAGGGTAATTAAAGTCATCCATTACTACAGCAGTTCTCCTTTGGATGTCTGCTGGATTTTATTCTCCATCTCAAGATTCTCTCAGCACTTTGGTCAGGGTGATGATAGTACACCCCCAGTACTAAATTGCTCTTGGAAGCCACCCACAACAGTTATGTGGAGGAGCCCCTTTGGGGATTTCTAGCTTGTTGGACACCGTACCCATTGATGTACATAGTGACACCCCTTCCAGTGTTGCTAGCTTTAAAGAATTCTAAATACAATGATTTTTTGTTCTATTAGGACCAAAACGTTATATCATGGGCAGATATAAGTTGGGGTGCACCAAAAGAGCCAGTGCGGTCTAGCCTATGGCATGTTTGTATGAGCCTTTTGAATCCAGGTTCAAATCGCCACAGATATGAAGTTCACTGGGTCCTTGAGCAAGCCAATATATCTTGGGCAGTCCTAACATGCGGGTGCTTTGCTGGGAAATGCTAAAATGGGAACTCCCTGGACAAAAGCTGGATAGACTTTAATAAAGTATAACTACTGATATCCTGTGTATATTAGACAGAGAAGGTCTATTCTGGTGCCTCATTTATCATTCCACAAAGTTAAATTACAATGTTGGGTAGAACTGTATCCATAGTGGCTAAAATGCCTCTACAAAAATGTGGTATTTTGTGTTGCCGCCCATTGTCTTTGGCTGTTCTGTGTATGTTTCACGAGAGCTCTTTCTTCAGTGGTGTCATATACCATTACAGTCTGGTGCCCATGTAACAGTGCAGACCTTCATTGCACCTCTGGGTCACCTTGCAACCACAAGAACGGTGTAACAGTGGTCACAGTGACCCTTCCCAAACACTCCTTTGCCAGTGCATGAGCTCATAGTAATGAGCGATTAAAGAGCTAGGTGTTTTATTAGTATTCATGTGCTTTCTGATGGCTTTCCCACAACAGATAGCGAGCACCAGTTCTGTGGAATCCATGCCAGGAACAGATGGTAGCAGCACATCTGGAGGGGTAAGCGATTGTGAGGAGGATGCCTCATTAAATCAAATGTTCAAATGTTTTGTTTTGGGGAGGGGGGGGGAGCAGGCCCATTCCAGACATGGTCATGCATTAGCCTATATTCTATATTTGAATTTATTTACTTGAACTGTGCCTTTTCACCATTAGTGAAAATTGCTCCTGACCTTTTCTAATGTAAAACTTTTAACACTTACCTCACTTCTGAAACACGAGTCCATATGCAGACTGAGTTAGCTTCCTTTGAATACTGTTGGAAAAGAAATCATTGTCTTCTATTTAAAAGCGAGTAGGACTCCTGAAGCCAGTACAAAATAAGCCATTGTTACTTGACATACATGTTTCCTTAAGTTTGAGCTGAAGACTAGAAATATAAGCTTGTCCATTCTGTGTTTCACTAGAAGTCTTTGAATTATCAGCAGAAACGCTTTACTTTCGGCAGCTGGGAAAGGCACAGTAATTTCCCCCCTAATGATGGTTTTCAATGTAAGCACTGCAAATCATAGCTCATATACATAATATGCCACAGATGTCTTTTATTAGGAAACTATAGTCTTAGGTCTGGTTTGGATGTTCACCAGCTAAGATATCAGATGGTGTTTCTTACATGAAAAGCTGCCGCTCTAGGCTAAACTGCTTTAATTCAGCGTGCTGTACTTGGCATTCTTTATAATTAGGGCTTTCACCTGATGAAAGAAATTGTAGCCAATTAATCAGATGAGTTTCATTCTAGTAAGATTGGTTGATTAAATCTGTGTAAATTTGCATGTGAATAGTAATGCTGGGGGGACATATATCTCTTGTTTTTTCGATGTCACACTCATATGTCCCAGCAGGCATCATCTTAGAAGAGGCATCCTTTGCGAGAGAGCAGGAGGTGGAGTCCCCTTTCTGAGATGGTGCCTGTCACCTACAGTTTTTGGAAGCACTTGCATTTAAACCATTTTCCATTTTAAAAATATGCTGCCTGCTTAAATGAAGGGCACATTTTTAGCCACTCAAATGGTAATTAGGTATATTCACTGATTAAGTATTGCAGCCCTTCTTACAGTTTAGCTTGCTTCAGTCACACCATAGTATTCTCAAACTCAAAATGTCTTGTTGTAAACAAGCGTGCACTCCAGGGATTCATACAGGCTATTTGACTAAGTTAGGCCCACTAATTTCAGTGGTCTACCCTGAGTGAAACTGAGTTAAGTACGACCCATAATAAAGTGTGCTGCCAGAATGATTTCCTATGAGGTTTTGAAGAAAAAGATCATGTGGCTAAAAGGGGGGGGGGGGTTCCCCTGCCACAGTCCACAAGACCATTATGCTGTGTAACTCAACGGAAGGGGTAGTCATTGTGGTACCCTCCAGAATTCTGTCTCCTATCATCCTCAGTCAGCATAGCTAATGGGAGTTGTAGTCTAGCAACACCTGGAGACATAGTCCCAGGCCCTTCAATAAACTCAACATGCAATACCTTTCTTAGAAAATCTGCATTTGCTGTCCATCTACTACCAAACCAGATTCTAGATCCTTACATTAATTAACAGAGCCCTGAAAAACCTGGGTCCTGGATTGCCTAAACCAGGCATGGCCAAAGTTGGCCGTCCAGATTTTTTGGGACTACCAATTCCCATCATCCCTGACCACTGGTCCTGTTATCTAGGGATGATGGGAGTTGTAGCCCCAAAACACTTGGAGGTCCAAGTTTGGCCATGCCTGGCCTAAACCCTTATAACCTAATTCAGTCATTGAGATCATCTGTAGAAACATCAAAGTTTTTATTAGAGGTAGTCGCTGTTGCAAGCTGTTTTGATTTTTTAAATGATCCAGCAGTATATAATTATAATTATTTATATATATATATATATATATATATATATATATATATATATATATATATATATATATATATACCGTGTTTCTCATATTATAAGACACGTCTTATATTTATTTTTTCCTCAAAAAAACACACTATGGCTTATTTTCAAGGGATGTCTTATTTTTTTCCTCCTCCTCCTGCCGCGGCCGGCATTGTTGCTGCGCCTATCACTATGTCTTATTTTCGGGGTATGGCTTATATTCCTTGAATGCTTAAAAATCCTGCTATGGCTTATTTTATGGGCATGTCTTAAAATATGAGAAACAGGGTATATAGACACACACACACACACACACACACACACACACACACACATATATATATATATATATATATATATATATATATATATATATAAATTTGGGCTGGGAAACAGCATATTCTGTTTGTCATTCAACAATTGGAGATGCTGCGCAACTGCCTGGCATTTTCATAAAGGGCTTGGTGGACAACTGTAGGGACATGACAACTTAATTTCTTGGTTGGGATTTGTTGCAACTGCTCTGAATAGTCCCAGCAGTCCCATCAGTTCTTGAATGGCAGCTGGCGGGGATGGTAAATCGCTGTTAACATCTGGTGTTTGCCAGGGCTTGGCTGCTTGCCCTGGTATGGGAGAAGAGGAAATGCATAAATGCCTTGGAGAGCTTTTTGCTGTGGGGAATTCTTTGGGTCTTGCTGTGAACAGTGGTTACCTTTTTTATATTAATGTACAATATTATTATAAGTATCAATTAGGTTTTTTGAACTACAAAAGCATTAAAGAAGATAGCAGCTTTATATATTTTGCATTATAACATTTCTGTACTTCATCTCAATTGTGTTACCCATTTAAATCTTCATTGTTGTTGTTGTTGTTGTTGTTTTTTAAAAAATTAATCCGTGTATTTTGCTTACAATAGACATGCTACTTTTTAATAAAAAGCCAGATGGCTTTTCTGTTTAATAGGAATGCCACTTAAAGCTCTCGGTAAAAGTTGAAATCAAGGTTCATATTTATACATTTGTGTGTGAATCTTTCTCCTAGCGTTTGAAAAGCACCCATCAGCAGCTAGCTGGATTGTGCCATTCAAGAGCTTCTGTGTTAAGCACAGCCCCCCCCCCCTTAAGTCTTTATACAGCTGAACCACTTGGTGGTGGTGATAGGCAGCAAACTAGAAGCTGCCTTCTTTATTCTTTCCAGCTTCCTAAAGGAATGCTTAAGACATTGCGATATGGCCAGTATTAATTAAGAAAGCTATACCAGATAGTTAAAATTGTGGGGTAGGGTATTCAAATGATGTAAAATACATTAGTAAATACTGCACTTTTTGCATCCCAAATACACTGAAGTTTCTGTTGCTTTTTTTTATTATTTGCTGGTTGGCATTCTTTTCAGAATTGTCATTGAGCAGTGACCATGTCTTCACTGCCATTTTTATATAGGTTGCGTTATTTACATCATACAGTCACTCTCTAAAATATAAACGGAAGTAAATTGCAAAGCCTGTAGCATTACACGGGGTTGAGTAATTGAGCATTCTGTCAGTTTCACTCCCATCATTGTGAAATCATGCCTGTTTCCCTGGTTAGTGAGTTTCCATGCCGGCATGCAAATGCTGAAGGCAGAACACTAGGGATTCTGCTGTGCTGGAAAGGGGTCTATGAAACTCACTCCCCCAGAAGGCCATGATGCTCACCAGACTCAGACAAATTCATGGAGGAGAGGGATATTGATGGCTACGCTCTGCTGTTGCAGTTGGAGGCAGCAATGCTTCTGAATACCTGTTGCTGGAAATCACACGGGAGGAGAGAGGGCTCTTGTGCTCGGGTCTTGCTTGCTGGTGTCCTACAGGCATCTGGTTAGCCACTGTGGGTACTGGATGCAGGACCACAGGGTCCATTGACCTGATCAAGCAGGCTATTCTTATGTTGGAGAACCCCCTATTCTTGTAGAAAAGTAGTGGGGCTGTGGGAATAAACTCTCAACCTACGCAGAACCACAAAGTGCACTCAATGCAGGCTGCACATGTACCATTTCCTCAAGGCACCAGCACACATCCACAAGGCAGGAGGATTCAGGGGAGGCAATACTCATACCCCGAGAGTTCCAAGGCGCTGGCATCGGTAACCGTTGCATCTGTCTCAAGGCAAATCTAAAAAAAATGTAGTATAAACACTGACAACTGGGAAACACTGGCCTGTGAGTGGTCCAGTTGGAGATCAGCCTTTACCAAAGGTGCCATGGACTTTGAAGACACTTGAACTCAGAACGTAAGGGAGAAACATGCTAAGAGGAAGGCACGCTTGGCAAATCCACACCGTGATCAACTCCCACCCGGGAACCAATTTCCCCACTGTGGAAGGACGTGTGGGTCCAGAATTGGCCTCCACAGTCACTTACGGACCCATTATTAAAACTGTGTTTATGGAAGACAATCTTACTCGGCTACGCGTGATCGCCAAAGAAGAAAGAAAAAACCCTTGCATCCTTTATTTTTCCACTTCCCTGAAGTTGCCGTGCAACAAGACTCTTTTTGGTGATGGATGGGAAGTGCTTCACCCACTACCACTGAAATATCCTGGGGGGAAGCTGAATTGGGTTCTGATGACATTTGCCCAATTCCTTTCTGTTGGATCCTTTTGGTGGTTAAGGAGGGCTGAGACCTGTTCACTGCATGCAGGGTTGTTGGGGAATGTAGGAGCTGGCAAGGCATTTCTTTCACTCAGTGTTATTTGCAGGGCTCTCTAATAGATGTTGCACCTGATAAAGTACAACTTGGTGGAAATCCCTAGCACTAAGGCTGAGGCAAATCACAGGCCCCAGTGACAGCAAAGGTGCAAATTGGTGGTGGTGGTGGTGTTGTAGTCTGAGCCTGAATGATCAGCAACACAATGCTAGCCTGATGTGGAATGGCCCTTTAATTTATTTATTTCAAAAGCTTTTGTGTACACCTGAAATAAATGTCATTATTAGCTAATATTCAGGACACTTGTATTTCTTAGTTGCTATAGTAATGGAAAGCTTCTTTACAACCAAGTGACATGCTGAAACAGCCTCTGATTGTGTGGTTTGTAATGTGAGCAGAAAAGGCAGTGCATGGATAAAGCACTCCATAAAGTTTAATTACAGGCCATACCTATACCTTTAAAAAACGATCTTTGTGCACTTTGGGGCAAGAAATGAATGTTAATATAAATTAAACAACTTCTCTGAAATGAACCATATGCTCGGTTCTGAACTGGAAAGTGTTGCAGTTGCTGCTTTGCTTGTAAACAATGGGATTGAACGATTAAAATCTGCTCGTGCACACGTATGGTACTTGGCAGGCTAAGGTTCTTGGCTGTGCATGCAGCCTAGTTGTTTCCACTTAGCTCCTTCCCAGTGAGAGCAGGTAAACAAATGCAGGAATGTTATGTCCAAATGCAGGATCGTAATTTGTTTCATCCTAACAGATTATGATTTGTAGCCATTCTGAAACCATGACCAGTTGTTGGCTTTTCAATAGGTTTGAAGTTCTCCTGACATCTGCCTGTAACTGCCTGGGAAGACCTGCATTCTTCCTTTTGAGTAGTTGTCTCAAATTCTTCAGACAAAGAAGTCTCGTTCAAAATATACATCCTTGCAGGTAGTTTTCTTGCATGCTGCTTGCACAGCAGGAAATACTTTCTGAGGGAGAAGGCAGCTCACGTATCAGGAAGGGTAAAGAGACCTTGAGCATGCAAATAATAGACTTATTAGAAAATCTGTAATTCTTAACTAAACAGTGCTAGTTCAACCCTTGTTAGAGGCTTTTAAAATAGCTGGTCTAGCCATCATTCTAAATGTCTAGAACTGTTTGGCTGTGAAAGTTTTATTGGCCCAAAACAACTGGCAAAACTTAAGTTAAGGTATATCTGGCACTCTAAATGCAACTCTGCTAACCATGTGTGTTAAAATCTCAACATTATAGATACCAAACTTTAAAATAATAATAATAATAATAATAATAATAATAATAATAATAATAATAATAATAATAATAATACACTTGTGGAGCTCAAGCTGCCCTCACTGGTTCAAAGTCACATTGTTTAACATTTCAATTTTATTTTTTCATTCCAGCCTGAGTGTTGCAGAAAATCCTCCAAATCAAAGAGAGAAAAGGAGAAGCAAGCTTGCAAAAGTTGCAGTGAAAGCTTCAACTCCATTACGAAAAGGCGTCACCATTGCAAGCAATGTGGGGCAGTGAGTATTGGAGTGAAAATTACTATTTATATGTATGTGCATTTTTACTCATTTGGAACAAGCTGGTTTTTCTTTATAAAATTCTGCAAAAAGAAAAGAAAAAAGAATATCATCTTCTCAAGTATTATACTGTCCTTCAGTTCCCAAGACTGTCTGCATAAGTAGACTGATTGACCCCTTTCCATGTTTTTATCTTCTGGTATGCCATGCTCCTTAACAATGGGAAAATCAGGATCAAAAGGTCTTAGGACAAATTTCATACTATTTCTAAATAAGAAAAAAGTTTTTTTTCTTTTTAAACATAGATACTTCGAATTAAATTCTGTTGAAATCCAGTAATTGGTATTTGTTTTCAGTTTTTTCCAATCACAGCTATTTTGCCCATGTTTTGCTTAATTTAACACGAATCATCCAAACATTAAAACTTGCTGTTATTTAAAGCTACAGATTATCTTTCTCATCTAACGGAACCCAGTGTCAGATGTACCTCTCATTGATAAATAATTAACCCCAACTTTTAAATAGCTTTGTTCCTTAACCACTTACATTCTAATATAACAACAACAATAGTTTTAATAGTTTTAATATTTTTACCTCACCCATCTGACTGGGTTGCCCCAGCCACTCTGGGCAGCTTCCAACAAAAATAAAAACATAATAAAACATTAAATATTAAAGACATTCCCTATACAGAGCTGCCTTCAGATGCCTTATGAAGGTTATATAGTTACTTATGTACTTGTCATCTGATGAGAAGGCATTCCACAGGGCGGGCGCCACTACTGAGATGGTCCTCTGTCTGGTTCCCTATAACTTCACTTCTCTCCGTGAGGGAACCGCCAGAAGGCCATTGGAGCTAGATCTCAGTGTTCGGGTTAAACAATGGGGGTGGACACATTCCTTCAGGTATACAGGGCTGAGGCCATTTATGGCTTTAAAGGTCAGCACCAACACTTCTTCTGGTAACTGCACAAATGAAGGACGTTTGAATTTTCTGAGCTCAGTAGAGTAATATAAAACAAGCTAATGAGGCTAGAGACTTTTGTTAAATTATATTGGTGTTTACTAGGCTGCATTTGGTTTCCTGCAAATTATCTCAGTAAACCTGAACCTATCAAGACATCTAATATCTGTTGAATGACTTGTTGGTATTAATCTAACAAGAATTTCATAGCCACTTTTGAAGAATCTATTTTATTTATCAGTGAGGTTTTTTAAAAATTTATTTATAAATAAATAAAAAACAGCAAGTCCAAAATGCCGAGTCAAAAAAGTATGTGTAATACTGCAAGCATTAGGAAGAGACACAGACATGGCCTGAGAGGTGAAGCCAGGAAATGTTTTGCAACATCTGCCTCTTTCAGTACCTCTTTCCTTTCATCTAGGAACTGCACACTGTTAAGAAATGGTTATGGTAATCTTAATGTATAGTTTGCTGCAACACATTATTTACAAAGAATAGCATGGAACTAGGAATCCATTAGAAAGGTTTTAAGATAAAATGCATGCCGCAGAAAATGCATACCCTCATTTTCCAGATTTTTATAGCAAATACTTCATCATAGACCGTCCCATCTCTGTGTAGCGGATTCGTGGAGGTCGGGGGTAGATGGGTGAAACATACCTATTGATAGGGCAAAAATGAACAGCTTTGTAACAGTTTTAGCTGATAATGTTTGAAATATCAGCAGTTTCCATGCCTATTTCAGCCAGAGTTTAAAATCTCATACATTTTGAATTACAACTACGTTGCCAGCTTTGCTGTATAGATATTTTCCTTTTTCCTTTTTTATTATTAAAAAACTACTTTCTTGATATGCGGTTCAAAGAGTAGCAACATGCCTGCTTCTAGAAAAAGAAAATGTATATATTTTCATATTCCTCTTTCCAGGACTTGCTTATTGAAAGTGCACAATACTTCTCAAGCAACTTTGAATAATTGGGAATATGTTGTTCTGTCCCTTGATTTGCAGAACAACAGAAATTCTTAAAATAGAGAGTTCTCCTGACCCCATTTATATATCTCATTTTGGATGGTGGCCATCTTTATTTGCATTCTTTTGTTTTGAAATCAAAACCTCTCCATCTTATGGCATCTATTTGTTTGGTTTATTGTGCGATAGAGACGTTATCAATTCACCATTCTCCTGATGAGCATTTCATTTTCTTACCATGCTATTTGTCCTCGGGAGTACCTGCAATTACAAAGCAAACATTATGTCACTCTTCCTTGATGATTACATTAATTAAATTCAATATTGGAGCAAGACATTTGCTCAACCTCTGAGCTATCATCCCTCTTCAGTATGAATTACCAATAGTGGTGCAGAATTGAAGCAAATAGGTTTGAGGTACTGGCAGTGCCCAAGAGAAGCAGAGACCAATTCAGGGGCAATGGTGATGGAAGGGAAAGAGTCAGAGCAGGCATCCCCAAACTGCGGCCCTCCAGATGTTTTGGCCTACAACTCTCATGATCCCTAGCTAAGAGGACCAGTGGTGAGGGATGATGGGAATTGTAGTCCAAAACATCTGGAGGGCCGAGGTTTGGGGATCCCTGAGTCAGAGAGTCTGTGGATCTCATGAGGCTTATGGGTCATTTCTTTAGGAAGAGTACTCTAGACCAGTATTTCTCAACCAGTGTGCCTCCAGATGTTTTGGGACTACAACTCCCATCATTCCTGACCACTGGTCTTGCTAGCTAGGGATGATGGGAGTTGTAGTCCCAAAACATCTGGAGGCACACTGGTTGAGAAACACTGCTCTAGACAATATTGCTAGGAAACTGATCTTATTAAATGGGAAACCCCAAACATGTTTAGTTAACTAGTGGCCAAAATTGTGGAAACATTTTGGCTCATAACACCTGATTGGTTTTCTAAACACTCATGCTCATTGGCTACATTCAAATGAAGGAAAGCTACTACAGTACATGTCAGCCGAAGCCAGTTGTGCTTCTTTTTCTGGTTATTTGGCTATAGCTTTTGATAGAACACAGATAATTGAACAAACTTTGTTGCATTACAGTCTTCATTAAATTATCTTTCCATTGATGTATAATTTTATGGTATTGCTCCCCCAAAAAAGTGGTGTTATGAGCCATCAGATGTCAGAAATACACTTTTTACAAAAGACCATGCCACTAGTGTACATTGCATGGTCTTGCTCCCAGATGTAAGCCAGCTGAATGCGTCCCTAATTACCAACTACTGCAACTAAAAGATGGTAGATTCACCTTTCTTTTTTGTTAATCAAAACTCACTGAGCCAATTTGTTAGCCTAAACCAAGGGTGAGGAGCCTAATCTGTATTTGGGCCTGGGACTCTCCTATGGCCATTCCTCCTACACAGGCCACACCCCTCGTTGCTCACCCTGCTCACTTGGCCCCCTTGGGTGCCTTTCCCTGGCTCGATTTGGTCCCTAAACTACAATGATGCCTCTTGCTTGTCTGGATGGAGAGCAGAGATATGCGTGTGTAGATAGAAACATCTGATATCTGCATGTAGCCAGCTGTACAAAGGCAGGAGTCACACCTATTGCTCCACCTTTTTCCTCTCTGGCCCTGCCCACTACTGACATGGCTCCCAGAAGATTCTCCACCCCTGGCATATAGCTATCCAATTCCCATCTAATGAATGACATCCTGCATTTCTCCCAGAAGATTCTCCAGAAAATTCACAAAGTCTGATGAGGTTTGATTTTCAAGCACATATGTAGGCTGAATATATAGAGACTTTTATGACCTGGGGAAGAAACCCACTTATTGCCAGTATCCACATATATTTTTTTTTTTTTACAAGGTAAAGTGTTATTAAGCTGATATGTCAGATTCCTATCCAAAATCATATTTGGACTTTATTTCAGCCTTTCGCCTTCACTCATTTCAAAGTACTGTACTAACTTCAATTCCCCCTTCATGGATCAATGCCTTGTCGTGGCGAAGGGGCTTGAATAACTCAGAGAAGCTATGAGCTATGCCATGCAGGGCCACCCAAGATGGACAGGTCATAGTGGAGAGTTTTGACTAAACGTGATCCACCTGGAGAAGGAACTGGCAAGCCACTCCAGTATCCCTGCCAAGAAAACTCCATGGACAAAGACAACAGGCATATAAAAGTTATGACGCTGGAAGATGAGCCCCTCAGGTCGGAAGGCGTCCAACATGCTACTGAGGAAGAGCGGAGGACAAGTACAAGTAGATTCAGAGCTGATGAAGCGGCTGGGCCAAAGCCGAAAGGACGCTCAGTTGCGGATATGCCTGGAAGCGAAAGGAAAGTCCGATGCTGTAAAGAAAAATATTGCATAGGAACCTGGAATGTAAGAACCATGAATAGAGGTAAGCTGGATGTGGTCAAAAATGAGATGACAAGAATAAATATCGACATCCTGGGCATCAGTGAACTAAAATGGAAGGGAATGGGCGAATTCAGTTCGGATGACTATCATATCTACTACTGTGGGCAAGAATCCTGTAGCAGAAATGGAGTGGCCCTCATAGTCAACAAAAGAGTGGCAAAAGCTGTAATGGGATGCAATCTCAAAAATGACAGAATGATCTCGATACGAATCCAAGGCAGACCTTTTAACATCACAGTAATCCAAGTTTATGCACCAACTACCGGTGCTGAAGAAAGTGAAATTGACCAATTCTATGAAGACCTACAACACCTTCTAGAAATGACACCAAAGAAGGATGTTCTTCTCATTACAGGGGACTGGAATGCTAAAGTAGGGAATCAAGAGATAAAAGGAACAACTGGCAAGTTTGGCCTTGGAGTTCAAAATGAAGCAGGGCAAAGGCTAATAGAGTTCTGTCAAGAGAACAAGCTGGTCATCACAAACACTCTATTCCAACAACACAAGAGACGACTCTACACATGGATATCACCAAATGGACAGCATCAAAATCAGATTGATTATATTCTCTGCAGCCAAAGATGGAGAAGCTCTATACAGTCAGCAAAAACAAGACCTGGAGCTGACTGTAACTCAGATCATCAGCTTCTTATAGCAAAATTCCAGCTTAAACTGAAGAAAGTAGGAAAAACCACTGGGCCAGTAAGATACAATCTGAATCAAATCCCTTATGAATACACAGTGGAAGTGAGGAACAGGTTTAAGGATTTAGATTTGGTGGACAGAGTGCCTGAAGAACTATGGATGGAGGCTCGTAACATTATACAGGAGGCAGCAATGAAAACCATCCCAAGGAAAAGGAAATGCAAGAAAGCAAAATGGCTGTCCAACGAGGCCTTACAAATAGCGGAGGAGAGGAGGCAAGCAAAATGCAAGGGAGATAGGGAAAGATACAGGAAACTGAATGCAGATTTCCAAAAAACAGCAAGGAGAGACAAGAGGGTCTTCTTAAATGAGCAATGCAAAGAAATAGAGGAAAACAATAGAATGGGGAAAACCAGAGATCTGTTCAAGAAAATTGGAGATATGAAAGGAACATTTCGTACAAAGATTACCATAATCAAGGACAAAAGTGGTAAGGACCTAACAGAAGCAGAAGACATCAAGAAGAGGTGGCAAGAATACACAGAGGAATTATACCAGAAAGATATGGAGATCTCGTACACCTCAGGTAGTGTGGTTGCTGACCTTGAGCCAGACATCTTGGAGAGTGAAGTCAAATGGGCCTTAGAAAGCATTGCTAATAACAAGGCCAGTGGAAGTGATGATATTCCAGCTGAACTGTTTAAAATTTTAAAAGATGATGCTGTTAAGGTGCTACACCCAATATGCCAGCAAGTTTGGAAAACTCAGCAATGGCCAGAGGATTGGAGAAGATCAGTCTACATCCCAATTCCAAAGAAGGGCAGTGCCAAAGAATGCTGCAACTACCGCACAATTGCGCTCATTTCACACGCTAGCAAGGTTATGCTTAAAATTCTACAAGGCAGGCTTAGGCAGTATGTGGACCGAGAACTCCCAGAAGTGCAAGCTGGATTTCGAAAGGGCAGAGGAACCAGAGACCAAATAGCAAACATGCGCTGGATTATGGAGAAAGCTAGAGAGTTCCAGAAAAACGTCTACTTTTGCTTCATTGACTATGCAAAAGCCTTTGACTGTGTCGACCACAGCAAACTATGGCAAGTTCTTAAAGAAATGGGAGTGCCTGATCACCTCATCTGTCTCCTGAGAAATCTCTATGTGGGACAAGAAGCTACAGTTAGAACTGGATATGGAACAACTGATTGGTTCAAAATTGGGAAAGGAGTACGACAAGGTTGTATATTGTCTCCCTGCTTATTTAACTTATATGCAGAATTCATCATGCGAAAGGCTGGACTAGATGAATCCCAAGCCGGAATTAAGATTGCCGGAAGAAATATCAACAACCTCAGATATGCAGATGACACAACCTTGATGGCAGAAAGCGAGGAGGAATTAAAGAACCTTTTAATGAGGGTGAAAGAGGAGAGCGCAAAATATGGTCTGAAGCTCAACATCAAAAAAACCAAGATCATGGCCACTGGTCCCATCACCTCCTGGCAAATAGAAGGGGAAGAAATGGAGGCAGTGAGAGATTTTACTTTCTTGGGCTCCTTGATCACTGCAGATGGTGACAGCAGTCACGAAATTAAAAGACGCCTGCTTCTTGGGAGAAAAGCAATGACAAACCTAGACAGCATCTTAAAAAGCAGAGACATCACCTTGCCGACAAAGGTCCGTATAGTTAAAGCTATGGTTTTCCCAGTAGTGATGTATGGAAGTGAGAGTTGGACCATAAAGAAGGCTGATCGCCGAAGAATTGATGCTTTTGAATTATGGTGCTGGAGGAGACTCTTGAGAGTCCCATGGACTGCAAGAAGATCAAACCTATCCATTCTTAAGGAAATCAGCCCTGAGTGCTCCCTGGAAGGACAGATCGTGAAGCTGAGGCTCCAATACTTTGGCCACCTCATGAGAAGAGAAGAATCCTTGGAAAAGACCCTGATGTTGGGAAAGATTGAGGGCACTAGGAGAAGGGGACGACAGAGGACAAGATGGTTGGACAGTGTTCTCGAAGCTACCAACATGAGTTTGACCAAACTGCGGGAGGCAGTGCAAGACAGGAGTGCCTGGCGTGCTCTGGTCCATGGGGTCACGAAGAGTCGGACACGACTAAACGACTAAACAACAACAACAACAACAACTTCAATTCATTCTGGACTTTCTATTGATAAGAGAACGTGCTTTGGGAAAGTTTAGCTCCATTATTAGAGTCAAATAGGGTATGATGAGCTTTCACAAATAATATACGTATCACATTTTTCATGCATTCTGTGCTTTAAAATTATTGAGGTACAGTGGTGCCTCGTTTAACGAATGCCCCGCTTAACGAAATTTCCGCTTAACGAAAGGATTTTTCGAGCGGAGGTTGCCTCGCTAGATGAATTCGTTTTATGAAAAATTCGTCTAGCGAATCGCGGTTTCCCATAGGAATGCATTGAAATTCAATTAATGTGTTCCTATGGGCAAAAGAAAATTCAATGCATTCCTATGGGATTCGCTAGACGAATTTTTCGTTATAAGAAAAGACCCGTGGAACGAATTAAATTCGTCTAGCGCGGCACCACTGTATAATCTTCCCCTGCATCCTGCAGCCATAGGTCAGTGCATTAATTGTAATCTATTTTATCAAACATTATGTTTTGGATCTAGCTGCAAGTCTGCGTTCCAGATATGAAAGGCCATTACCTAAAAGGATGCTTTCAGTTAATGCCTTACCAGTATGAGAGTTAGTTAAGTGTGTCAAGACATGCTGTCTTGTGGATTATCAATGCTCCAGTCACTCACGGTCCTGTACAAAATAGACTGCTGTTACTGCACCCAAAATAGCAGTATCAGAATGGTTAGTACGACTGTCACCGTGTCTCTACAGCAATAATAGTTCTAAAAAACCCACAACAGAAATATCTCTCTGGGGTGCTTCCTGTTCCTTGCTGCTGTTCCTGTTTCAAGTAGTGTTCGGAAGAATCCTGTGAAAAAGCAAGTCGTTATTCACCCATCAATTTGCAGATGTAAATTCTTATGTTGAAGTACCTTCTGTCTCACGGTTTGTTGCATTGTTGAATTTTTGCTGCTTTGAAAAGAATGATTTGCTAATTGTTGCTCTGCTGTTTGGAAAAATTTCCAACAAATAAATATTGATGCCCTTACTTGTTCAAGTTCAACGTGGCCAAAATGATTGAACTGCTTAATTCCTACCTCTCCCCTGCATTATGCAGAACTGGTGTAAACAAGATGTCATGTTTATGTCATATTTATGAAGCTCCAGTTAGCATCCTTTCATTAATGGGGTCCTTATAAATTTATATTTAGATGGGCTTCTAGGAAACCTGATAAAATTTTAATCCAGTGTAACTGAAAATTCTTTTCATAACACTGAACAGGAAGGCAAACCCATATAGGGTAGCCTTGTCCCCCCCCCCCCCCGCATTGTAGGTAGAGTTTTAACAGATAGTATGGAATAGCAAAATCATTCTTGTGCCAGTCAGGTAGGAAGTAATCATAACTTGGACATAATACCTGAAATTCCTGTGTTATTATCATTCAAGATCATTGCTTTTGTGAACAGGAACCAAAGTGGTTCTAATTATAACGGTGTTTTTTTGTTTCCAATAATGACTTAAGAATAAAGTACTGTGCTTTTTCATCCAGGTTATCTGCGCAAAATGCTCTGAATTTAAAACACTTGCTGATAACAGCCGCCACAACCGAGTGTGTAAAGAATGTTTTCAACTGCCGTCAGCAACTACGTGTGTCTTGGGTAATGAAAGTGCAGGAGAACAAAAGAAAAAAATGGCAACGGAGGTATATTTTGTCATATTAACACCTAAATCGACTAGTTACCTCAGCAGAAGCATACTTTTCATTGTTAAAATCATTTCATGGTCTTGCCTCACAATACTTAAACATTCAGAAATCCATCATTTATTACATAGACCTACCAGAGGGCTGGTTTCATGGTTGCTGCTGCTGCATTATGTCTTTTCAGTCCTTTCAATTTTATTTTATATGTACCTTCTTTCTCCCTGCCTCAAACCCATCCCCATGCACATAATTTTCAGCATGAACGGGGGTTGCGCATTATGGAATGAAGCCCAGTTCTCAAGAGCAGAGCTATAGATGTATAATGAAATTGTTTTGTGTTAGAGCAATTATGTACTGACACTTGCACATTAGAGAATTCTCCCTTCTGAAATCTTCATTTCCTTTAAAATGTGGATTGTGTGGATATCTGAGAGTAACCAAGGGGGGGGGGAGGCAATAGCAGCTGCTATATTGAGAATTGGTTTGGCGCAGCAGACAAATTGTTGTGCTAGGATGTGGAACTTGAAGATTTAGATCCAAGCTAAGCAGTTAAACCTGTGCCAAGGCTTGTTCTGTGTGTGGCAGTTGCCCTTTCACTTTTAGCTATATGGCCATATTACACAGGGAGAGATGGGTGTCAGCATGCATCAAGGATAAGAACTATAAACAGTAAGCATGCAAGTCATTGATACAGTTGTGCTGCAAAAGTTTAGAATAAATTCTCAGTGCAAGAAGGTACACAAGGTTTTAATAGATGCAAGGAACATAAACCTGATGAGTGTACCAGATTATATAATTTGTAGTGCTTCCTCTTCTTCTCCCTCCAGAATTAAAACTGTGGCTGTGTATTAGTTTTTTTCTGCCCAAATGGTTTTGTTCTATTGTAGTTCTTTTATATACTGTGGAGTCCCTCAGACGGTTGGATGGCACCTTGTACGCCTCCTTCCAGCAACTCCTGCGGCTAAGCTGGTGCCAAACATATTGCTCTGTTTTACTTTGGACCACATCAGCAAGGTTGAGAGAGGGGACTTGTCGTCTGGGAAGCTCAGGACTTCCATACACATTGCCCAGGCTTGCACCCAGTTGGGTGTGCTGCTATCATAGGTGCTTGACTTCACCCCCAGGGGTGCTTTCTGGCTCCTCTGTTCTCTAACAACAACAACAACAACAACAACAACAACAACAACAACAACAACAACAACAACAACAACAACAACAACAACTCATTATTTATTCCCCAGCCACTCTGGGTGGCTTCCAACAGAATATTAAAATACAGTAGTCCATCAAACATTAAAAGCTTCCCTAAAAAGGGCTGCCTTCAGATGTCTTCTAAAAGTCTGGTAGTTGTTGTTCTCTTTGACATCTGGTGGGAGGGTGTTCCACAGGGTGGGTGCCACTACTGAGAAGACCCTCTGCCTGGTTCCCTGTAACTTGGCTTCTCGCAGTGAGGGAACTGCCAGAAGGCCCTCAGCGCTGGACCTCAGTGTCCGGGTAAAACAATGGGGGTGGAGACACTCTTTCAGGTATCCTGGGCCGAGGCCATTTAGGGCTAGGGCTTGCCGATCAGAAGGTCGGCGGTTTGAATCCCCACGACAGGGTGAGCTCCCGTTGCTCAGTCCCTGCTCCTGCCAAACTAGCAGTTTGAAAGCATGTCAAAGTGCAAGTAGAGAAATAGGTAGCACTCTGGCGGGAAGGTAAACGGCGTTTCCGTGCACTGCTCTGGTTTGCCAGAAGCGGCTTAGTCATGCTGGCCACATGACCTGGAAGCTGTACTGGCTCCCTCAGCCAGTAAAGCGGGTTGAGCGCCACAACCCCAGAGTCGTCCACGACTGGACCTAATGGTCAGGGTTCCCTTTACCTTTTACCAACGCTTTGAATTGTGCTCGGAAACGTACTGGGAGCCGATGTATGTCTTTCAAGACGGGTGTTATGTGGTCTCGGCGGCTGCTCTCAGTCATCAATCTAGCTGCCACATTCTGGATTAGTTGTAGTTTCCGGGTCACCTTCAAAAGTAACCCCACATAGAGCTCATTGCAGTAGTCCAAGTGAGAGATAACCTTATATTGACGACTACTACTGACTTATTTTTGCCTCTCTCCGAACTCTGCTCTTAGGAATCCCCATCCTTAGCTTTCACTGCAGATCAGACCTCCCTTTGCTTCTGTCAAATGACTTAACCTGCCATGGAGAAAGAATAAAAGTCTTGGCAATCCACCAGCCAGAAGCAACCTGGCATGGAGGGAAGCCCCACTGCCCCACCCTCCCAGCAGCAGCCTCACTTCTGCTTACTGGAACTGCCTGGGGGGTTGAGGCAGGGCAGGGACGAGGTTGAGGCTGCAGGGCACAACAGTGGAGCCAATCTAGTGCTCCTATTGTTGAACCTATGCAGCTGCGACCTCTCTGCACCATCTCAGAAGCAGCATCAGCACCATGGTTGGGAGGGCAGCAGCACCCCACTAGATGTTACTGCTGGCAACTTAAAAGTTTGGCTCCTGTTAGTAACTTGAAGTTTGGTGGTTTCAGCAACAGGAGGCAAAGAGAATATATGGACCCAGCAGATGGCTTTAATAACCTTTCTTACTCTTCTACTTGGAAATATGCTCCTCGTAGCGCTACAAGCAGTTCCTTGCACTGCAGTCGAAAGCTGTTGCAGAGGAACTGCAATGGGGGAATCGCTGCCCCAAATCCAAGTTTTTGGATAATCCTTAAAGCCATGCAAATGCTTAAAATACAGTAAAATATGACCTGCTCTCTCTCTCAAGTAGGGCAGCATACTGTTCACATTCAGGAGAATGGAAGCTCTTCTCCTTAATAGGGTTAGGCATTTAGCTCTGTGCTAAGTCTTAGAGATTCAGGTAAAACACACAAGGGAATAGCACAGAATGCAGCCTAATCTGGGCTGCTCCTTGTACTATGAAGTAATGGATGGACGTCTTTGGGTTGCATTCAAGGAAATGCTCCTAGGATTAGGGGTTCAAGAGTTTCCCCTGAATTAATATTTCATGAACTCAGTGGCTCTTCAAGGATTTGCCTTTTTTCCTGATCTATTAGCAGATGTGTAGTTTCTCTGGAGATTTGTTATACAAAATGTAATAGGTACAGTGTTTCCATTCCTAGAGGCTCTTCTGCTTTTTTGTTCTGGGGAAATTATTGATTTAATTCACCACCACCGCCACCACTATCATTTGCATATCACAGAATAGGATTTTCTTTTTTCTAAAGACTCCAGTGAAGTCAGTGGCAGGACACCCAACCCTCTTGCCATTTGCAATTTGCAGAACATAGCGCCGCTATGATTTCTAATGGTTTTTCTTCAGAGGTATTTTTCCATCTCAAGTGTGCTCATTCAGCCCACCCTTGTCTCGTGCCTGTTCACATAGCCAATGCAAGGATTTGCAGACTGTAAATTTCGCAAAGGAGATGCCACAGTTTCAGCTTAAAAAAAAAATCGAAAGTATATCTTACTAAGGGGAGCAGAGCATATCCAACTCCTCAAAGTTTTGTCTGCATGCTGAGGCGCAAATTGAGAGTTGTCAGTACCTGACACTTGGGCAAATGCTGCTATTAGATGATGCAGTCTCACAAAAACCATCCCTATGCAAGACCTGTTGAAACAAAAAGGAGTTGTTCCCTTGCATTTTGTTATGACGGTCTCATACACACACACACACACACACACACACACACACACAAATTAATTAATTAAATTTTCTGTTTTGCAGTTTAGAATGTTCATTTAAACAACCTTAAAATAACAAAAACTTCCCTTCTTCTCTTTCCATGGTTCATTTTGCATAACATAAATCCCTGCATATTTTATATAAACTAAACCATACAGTATTCCATTATCAAAGGTAAAGGACCCCTGACAGTTAAGTCCAGTCGCAAATGACTCTGGGGTTGTGGCGCTAATCTCATTTTACTGGCCGAGGGAGCCGACATTTGTCCACAGACAGTTTTTTGAGGTCATGTGGCCAGCATGACTAAGCCGCTTCTGGCAAAACCAGAGCAGTGCACGGAAATGCCGTTTACCTTCCTGCTGCACTTATTTATCTGCTTGCACTTTGACGTGCTTTCGAACTGCTAGGTTGGCAGGAGCTGGGGCCGAGCAACGGGAGCTCACCCCGTCGTGAGGATTCAAACGGCCAACCTTCTGATCAGCAAGCCCTAGGCTCAGCAGTTTAGACCACAGCTTCACCTGCGTCCTGATTCCATTATTACATCCAGGGGTGTCAAACTCAAATTCATCGGGGGCCGCATCAGCAGTTTGGTCACCCTCAAAGGGCCGGTTGTGTCTGTAGGACTATGTGTCCACTCTTTATTATCATAAATTATTGTCACTGCATTCAATTATTACTGTTTTTTGTAATAATGTAAGCTCATTCCCGCCCCCACGCGGATCACATTCCCGCGTCGTGGCGCGTGTGTGGGAGGGGATGTAAACGAGGGAAATTTGAACAAAAGGTGGGGATCGACGGCTTCCGGGGGGGGGGCTCAACTAAACCTTCGGCAGGAAGGAGAAAGCCACTGCTGGGATTAAAAACCTGCAGATGGAAAGAGGGCTTCCCTCTCCCGCCCTACGCACACCCAAACCCCACTAGGCAGGATGCCACATGCTGCAACCCACCCCATGCTTTGGAGAGGGGCAGGAACATGCGGTGCAGCGCCAACTCCCTGCTTTGCTTTTGCATCCTCCTTCCTCAGCGACAGAGTCCCTTCCCCTCGCGCTGAGGGAGGGCAGCGGATTTCCCGAGGAGGAAGGCGGCGGCAGCCCCAGCGGGCGTGCATCTTCGCCTCAGAGCTGCTCTTCCCCCCACCCGTGCTGTTGTCGTCTTCACCGCCACCTCTCCCTACCGGGACTGCAGGCAGAGGAGGCTTGAAAACCTCCCCCCCCCAAAAAAAATTCCCCTCCCACCTACTCAAACCGCGAGGCGACTCCATCTGGAGCCCTACATCACGAGGGGCTGAGAGGAGGCGGCGGCAGAGCGGGAAGAGCAGGAACCCCCGGGGAGCAGCTCCGCCGGAACTGAGAAGCCAAAGGGCGGCTCGGGGGTGGGGGCCAGAGCAAAAGCCAGGCACCCTCCCGAGTGTCTATGAGGAGAAAACGGGGGAAGAGGGAAGAGAAACCCGGCTCCATCAAGAGAGCGACTGTTGCGCTTCGCCTACTTCCCCCTCAGGCTCACTCCGCGTCCCTTTCGCCCGCTCGCTCGCCCACCTCCCGGATGCAGCCGAGGAGAGGAAGGGAAGCGGCGGGCGGCGGCTCCCCAGTGCCGCCTCACTCGCTCTCGGAGACAACAGCAAAGCCCGCCAAAAAAAAATCCAGCGCTGCTCCGTCCCGGCACCAACTTTGCCGGCGGCGCCTGTAGGGCTTTCCTACCTCCTCAGCGGGCTTCCTCCTCCTGCATCTCACTTCCCCTTCTGGCCGCTGTGCCACCGCCTCCCTCAGCCTCATTCGAAAATGAAATTCCCTGGCCAAGGCCGTCAGCGCGGCTCCAGCGCCCCGGCCTCAGCCTGCAGCCCCGCCCCCGGTTTTGACCCTCGGCCAATCGCAGGCTCCAGAACTACTGTCAGCGGCTATTGTCGGCGGTGGCTATGCGGGCCACATGACGAGGTCTGACGGGCCGGATTAGGCCCCCGGGCCTTGTGTTTGACACCCGTGATTACATCCATCAAAACTTATTTACACTGTTGAATTTATCTTAATGCTGCCAATGTCAAGTGTACACAATTTCCCCCAGTATGTTCAATAAACATTTCCCAGTCTTCTTTAAACATATTTTCTTCTTGTTCTCTTATTCTGTATGTTAGGTCCGCAAGCTGCACATATTCCATGAGTTTAAGATCCCATTCTTCTTTAGGTGGGACCTCGCTCGTTTGCCGTTTTGGGGCTAACAAAAAACGGGCCACATTTTTTGACACATGGGAATTTCAGTCTGAATTATCCCCAACAGAAAGGACTCTGGGGTTTTTTTGGAAAATGTTTTTAAACATTTTTTCCCTCAATTCATTATAAATTATATCCCAATTCTATTTTACCCTTTTACAGGTCCATGGTCTTAACAATACCAGGTTTTGTTTGCTCGCAAATTAATGAAAGTCATATATTATGGAAAGAGGAGACGTATAGAAATCTCAGCATTACAGACTTCAAATATGTCTGGCATCTCTGAAACAGCAGGGTTATGCTCTGCCTAGCAGCAATCCTGTGAATACTTGCCTGGAAGGAAGTCCCACTGAACACTATAAATGCTACTTCTTAATAAATATACACTGGATTTGGCTGTTCTCACTGATTTGGAGTGGAAATGTGTGTGGGGTTTTTATTTTAAAAAATCCCCTCCCTAAATAATAATTTAAAAACCCTGGAGATTTTATTTATCCTTGCAGCAACACTGCGCTGTGACTCTATTCACTTGTGCTGAAGCAGCTTCCTAATTAATTTTCATTCTCCTTCCAACCTACTTTACGTAAGAAAGTAGCTGTATCATCTTAATTGCTGTTCTCAACTTTGACTGTGGAGGTGGGGTTTTCAGCTTAACGTTCTCTAAAAACAGTTCAGCACCTACGTGCGTGTCTTTTAATCCTGATTATATGTAATGATGATTAAACCTCTGTATGCTTAAGGATTAATACCTTGGTAATCACACTTCTGCTCCCATGGACCACTCATGAACAAATATTTGAACATAAACCAATAAACCATTAAGGTGCGTAATAAATTGTAAATGCCTTCAGCACAAGCGCGTGAATAAACACTGCTTGGTTTGTTTGTTATGTATAGAAGCAAAGCGTTTTGGGAGCAGAAAGCAGCCTTTTCAGCAGTCACCTCCTGTTTCAAGAAAAAGGAAAGACTTGGTGTAAAGTTTGGGTCAACATCCCTAAGGCTGAACCTCTCGTCTTATATCTACAAGGAGGCAGTCAGGTAAAAAGCAGAGCATCTTACATAGCACTTAAAATAGATATTAAACATGTCATACTGAGAAATGGTCTGGAACAGTTATTGCTAAGCTATGTGCCAGAGCTTGTGAGTGTGCTGCGTGAGAACCGTACAGGTTCAGGAAACTAATGGATTAATTTGTAGGTTTTTGTACATCCCACTGAGGCTGCCTGCCACTGCAGATCCAGTACTCTGCCCTTTTCCTTTCTTCAGTCAGCTTCCTCTGGGGAGAATTAGCTATCCTCTAGGGAGCCAGCTCATTGTACCTTTTACAGTAAGCGCAGATGACTCTTACACCCCCCAATTTTATTTGCAGGGGGAAGTGTGCTCTGATATCAGATGATTTGGCTAGAAGGATTTGGCTTGCTTTCAATAACAGAATGTCTTGCAAGCATTCAGAGAAAGCATTCTCGTCTTTTGGAAATGATAAATGAACTTCTTGCTTTCATCAAAAAGGTGTACAACTATGATAATTATTTATCCGACCCCCCACTCCCGTTTTTAAGAGATGCATTTCCCCCCACCAAAAAAAATTAAGACCTCAAAGGGTTTATTGAGCTTTGAAAAGCATTCATCCTCCCCATAGATAAAAATCACAAGGCAGAGGCAGTAAGACGGCATGCCTTTAAATCTTCATTTGATTTATGAAGCTCAGCGTTCTGACAGTATTAGATCTGTGCACTTGCAGAAGTGCTGAGGATGTGTTTTGATAATGCATGAAACAAGTAGATTTCCTCAGCTCGGGCATACTTACAACTAAATCAAATTCACCAGATACATACAGGATTAATACAGTAATAGAAGCAATCTTCAGATCTCTCCCTGGCGTTTATACTGGGATGATAAAGAGGAGCAATATGTTGACTGACAGAATATGTAGAAAAATTGTTTTCTCATCCCAATTGGGTTGAAAATCACTATGTGTGCAGTGTCAACATATGCGCATCTACGGTAGCCCCAGGAGCCAGTGAGAGCGAATAGTAGTAATTTGCTAATATTGTTATGAAAAAGAATCACAGTGGATACCTTAAAAAGCCCAGCAGCTTGGTGCATCTCTGTGCATGAATGCTTCCTGATGCATTCTCTGGTTCTACTCTGGTTATCATTCCTGCATTCCCACATGGATTTGTGAGGGATCTGCAGGGCACGTCAGCTAATGCAGTCTTAACAGTAGCTGCTCTTGTAATAAAGTGAAGAGAATGTTGCTTTCTTTGAAATATACCTCTTTGCAGAAAGCTGGTGGAATGTGCTCATAGAATCACTAGAGAGGTTGTTATTGAGAGAAGGCAATCTGGGCCTCATAACTCTTGAATCCAAACTTTGTAACATTTGTTGTGGTTTTCTTTTAAAACCCCTCAAGGCAAAACAAATACACGAGTCAACCATTTTTGTGTTTGTTTAGTTCTGTTAAAAAACAAAATGAAAACCACGAACTAGATTCTAGATTCCCTTTTCTTTTCTTTTCTTTTCTAAAAACCCAAGGCAGTTTACAAGCTAATACTATTCAAGACCAAGGAGTGCAAAGAGGCCACTGCATAGCAAAGTCTATAGAGACTGCTTGCCACTCCAAGTGTAGGTGGTTCAGTGATTAGGGACAGGCAAGGCATCTTTCCGAATGCAGACTGCTATGATCTGTGGAATTTCACAAGGAAAAATCACTGGTGTCTGAGAACATGGGCAGGGAGACATCCCCACAGGGCAGCTCTTCATCATCCCAGGAGGTTTCTGCAAAGAGGAAGATTCCTCAGAGCTGGTTCTTGATACAGTTTGGGGAGAGTCTCTTCCTTGACCTCTGTGTCGCTAGCATTCCAGGACTTCTTGGATTCAGAATCATCCCAGCCCTGGTCCACAGCACAATAATTCAGTCATCATGATAAGATGACCTCTCACTAATAATTTCTTTAAAATACATGCTGATAAATGCATGTGTTTTGTATAATGTTTTATCTTCAAGTACTACACATTCCTAGAAAACTCTTGAAATCGGGAAATAATGGCTACCCTCTTGAATTTTTTTCTCCAGCTTACCTGTTCCCTGCTTTCTTTTTTATTTCCAGCCAGTTTTGGGTTTTGACTCCTGCTTTTCTTTTGTGTGTGTTTAGGATGGACGGATTCCACGAAGCATACCCCTACCAGGATATGAAGTTGGATTTCCGCATTCTGGTGAGAAGTTTGACTCAAAACATGTTTTCAAACTCTGCCAGTCCCAACAGACTATGTATTTCAGTGCAGACGACGAAGAGTTGCAAATAAAATGGATGGATATTCTCACCAAAGCATCTAAAGGGGAGATTTATGATCTAAGTGAAGGAGCCAGTGAGCCCTAAAGCCTTTTTCTACGGTCCAAGATAGATTTCAGGAGCAGGGGGCTGAACTCAATAATCATGGCACTTTCAAAATCTGTATGGTTTTCTCCCCCCCCCCCATTAATATTGTACATTCATCACACATAGTACTGATTGTCTGGCATATATGTTAGATGGGAAAAGTAAATGTAGTAATTAATGGTGTTCTTGTTGACATTGATGGAAAAGAAAAGAAGGAGCAAGCATTAATTTTATCGAGAGTAACTGCAAAAAAAAAAATCATAATTCAAGATAGCCATCTTCAAACACCTAAAGGGCTGTCACATGGAAGATGGAGCAAGCTT
This sequence comes from Zootoca vivipara, assembly GCF_965207765.1. Taxonomy (NCBI): domain Eukaryota; kingdom Metazoa; phylum Chordata; class Lepidosauria; order Squamata; family Lacertidae; genus Zootoca; species Zootoca vivipara. The sequence goes on along the minus strand of NC_142584.1, from coordinate 77,976,656 downwards.
GTTTTCTCCTGCTCCAGAAGGTAGGACCCAAACCACTTCAAGTTACAAGAAAGGAGATTCCGTCTAAACATCAGGAAGAACTTTCTGACAGCAAGAGCTGTTTGTCAGTGGAACAGACTCCCACGATACGTGGTGGACTCTCCTTCCTTGGAGGTTTTTAAGCAGAGGTTGATGTATGGTCTAGTTGGGATTCCTGCATTGCAGGGGGCTGGACTAGATGACCCTTGGGATCCCTCCCAACGCTACAATTCTATGATTCTCTTACTCCACTCCCTTACCCTGTATTTTTGTTCCTTTCAATTGCTGTTTAAGTGAAGGATATGTATAGTCCGTGCGTTACAAAAGTGCTGCCTTTAAGTTAAATGTTGTACAAGGCTTGTGGCTGGCCACTGACATGCTGTTTTCTGTCTTCTGTTTTGGGTTTTTTTAAAAAAATTAATGGTCTCCTCTGTGCTGTAAGAATAACGTGGTGGATCTGTTTCTTTTGGTAACTCTGTCCTTTCTTACAATGATTTTTTTCACTAGACAGATACTGTAGAATACGTCTGTAGAGATTTCTGAAAGGCATTGTGGAAGACACCTTGAAATCTCAAATATCGAGTATATATATATTTGTTTTTTACCTTTACCCACACTTTTCTTATTTCTTTATACAACCTCCTTTTTAACGTATGCAATCAAATGTTTTACACTGCAAACTGGGATGTTCCCAATAAATGGACAATTTTAGTACACCCAGTAAAGGTGACTTTTTTTAGGACGATTAACTTTTTTGAGTAATCAAGGATTTATTTATATAATTTGTAAATACCACATATTAAGCTGTTGTTGTTGTTTTTTTTACAAAAGTGATCTAACTGAAACTTAGTCTGTCAGTTAAGACACCTGTATAAATTGAATTTGTAATTTGTTTCCTGTGTACTTTTGTTTGCAAAAATATTTATGTATGCAAATAAAAACCCATGTCATTGATTCCTGAGCCAGGTACTCAACGTAGAAATTTTAGGTGAGTATCACCTAAGAGGTAAAACCAGCATTCTTGGATTCAGTCACTTGGGTCACGTGGCTCTTTTGGTCTGCGAATCCTCTTGTTTTTCCCTCATCATGGCTTCCATGGACATGTCCAATGCAGCTTGCCACACCTCTCCATTCCAGTGTTCTCAGTATGCAGGCCAGGACTTCATCGTGCATCCCGTGGGCTCCTTTTGCAACACGATACCATAAGAGAATGAGACCACACGCCCTTTCTACCAACCAGTCAGAAGAAAAAGAAGGAAGCAGCGTGTTGAGGCGCTACAGAAAAAGTGGAGCTGGGGCACTTGTCCGAGTAGGTGAGGAATTTGCTGCTGGAGCCGAAATGTTGATCAGCCTTTGATTCTTCTCTGCCCTCATTCCTCCTCCTCAGTAGCTACTGCAAACCTGGTCACAAGCCAGGCCCATCCCATCAGCCACCTGGGTTAAATGAATGGGGCGTGACAGGGAGGGAGGTGGCAGGTGTGTGAGACTCCCATCAATCCTAGTCAACTGAGGAACAGAAGTAGTGCACATAGCCATGGCTATATGAAAAAGCAAAGCAGCTTGCACAGATACAATTTAAATTTATTTTTTAAAAGGGGAATCCTGGTGCAAGGGATTGCTTTGGCTAAATGGATTAAAAGCACTCTGTCTTCCTTCCTGCAGTGCCCAAGACCAGGAACATGGCAGAAGTGGTGGGAAGGTGCAGGTTCCTTTCTCGGTTGCTGAGGAGTATTGGGCTGGCTATTGGCGGAGTCAAAGCTTTTTGTCACTGTATATAACATCTGTGAACTAGACCAGGGGTAGGCAACCTAAGGCCCGTGGGCCGGATGTGGCCCAATCGCCTTCTCTCTCTTTTTTTGGTAAATGATTTTTATTGATTTTACATGGAAGAAAAAATGAAAAACAAAGTAACAAAGAAAAAAAAGGCAAAATACAATATCTAATCGCCTTTCTTAACCCTGCGGACTTCCTCGCTTCCCCCTCTTGAGTTCCTTTTTAATTATATTTTGCAGTTTCCAAATCTTAATTTTACGTCCTATCTCATAATGTAAAACTTTATCTTAAACATTTATCCTTGCCAAAATCTTTCTCATTTTTATTCCATATCCTATATATTACATCATAATTCTCTTTACTTACCCCACCTTATTCTCTACCCAAAAATATCCATACATATTTTCTATATCTTTCCCCCCCCCTTTTAATCCCATCCTTAAAAACTAATTCAACCCCCCTTCCCTTGGAATCGATGTCTCCAGAGATTTCAGCTAGTTCCTTAAAACTTTCCAGGTTCAGACCGTCTTTATCCACTCAATAGAAATTAAGCCCATATTCCACCTTCACCCCACTCCTGCTCTGTCCCATTCCACCCCTTGCTCAACCCTCTTCCTCCCCTGCTGCATTCCCAACTCTTTATCTTCAATCTCCTTTTCTTTCTGTCCCCCACCTGCATCCTCCGCCCCCCCTCTCTTACTGGGGTGGCAGCCTTACTAAATTTCCCTTTTGGGGGGGACATTTGTATCAAGTCCATTTCCTGTTCCTCCCCTCCCACCGGAGGAACACTAATTTCCCTCTCTTCTTCTTCTTCTTCTTCTTCTTCTTCTTCTTCTTCTTCTTCTTCTTCTTCTTCTTCTTCTTCTTCTTCTTCTTCTTCTTCTTCCTCCTCCTCTTCTTCTTCCTCTTCCTCTTCCTCTTCCATTTCTTCTTCCTTTTCTTCTTCTTCCTTATATTTTCCCGAGTCTGAGTCTCCTAAATCAAGATTCAGTTCTGGGCCCAATCGCCTTCTCAATCCAGCCAACGGACGTTCCAGGAAACAGTGGGTTTTTCCATGAGTAGAATGTGTCCTTTTATTTAAAATGCATTTCTGGGTTATTTGTGGGGCATAGGAATTCGTTCATTTTTTTTTTTTCAAAATATAGTCCGGCCCACCACATGGTCTGAGGGATGGGGGACCGGCCCACAGCTGAAAAAGGTTGCTGACCCCTGAGAGAGAGAGAGAGAAATCACACAATTGGGACCAGCAGGACAAAGCAGAGTAAGCCTTAGGTTGTCCAAGGAGAGGGGGGATGAATGTACACTTTCTAATTTTGTGATATGCCATGGCTCCATAGCCATTTTGTAAGTAGTGCCCACAGCAGGTAATGTATCCACAGCAGTGACCAGAAGAGGAATGGCCACCAGGAGGAGCACACCATGGTTTCGGCAGCAGCAAAATAAAATACAGTGGTACCTCTGGTTACGAACTTGATTCATTCCAGGGGTCCGTTCTTAAGCTGAAACCGTTCTTATCCTGAGGCGCACTTCCACTAATGGGGCCTCCCACTGTGCGCGCGGTTTCCATTCGCATCCTGGGCCAAAGTTCGCAACCAGGAGCAGCTACTTCCGGGTTAGCGAAGTTCATAACCAGAAGCATTCATAACCAGAAACGTTCGTAACCAGAGGTACCACTGTACCCCTTCACCTGTCCCACCTGCAATAAAACATTTCTCTCCTGGATCGGTCTCTGCAGACACAGCAGGTTCAGTAATTCTCCAACAGTTTGTCTTTACCCCTGAAGACACACTCTTCCATTGTCTCCTGAGGCAGATGGACGTTGCCGCCAACAACAACTTTCTCAAAATATAAAATGAGTCTATTGGTCCCCGGTCCAAGAAAGACAGGTTTCAGACAGTTACAGCGTCTACTGCTGTCTGCCTCCTTGAGTAGACAAAGTACTGTATGTTTTTACATGCATCACTCTGTAGAAAAGGCTCACAATCCGATGACAGACTTTTATGGTTTGTCTTCTCACAGACATGTTTTTTTCCCCAATCTGGGTTGCAAACAGCTATTGAAACAGACTACTTTTTTGCAGTCATATACAGAACAGATAAGGCAAACCCCTCCCCATGGGGAAAGGAACCCTGAGCTGTTCTTGCATTCCCACCACTGCCAAAAAGATTCCTAGTTCAGTTAGTCATCTGAAGCCCAGAATCAATTCCATGTTTGGTTTCCGAAGCTTCCTGCTTAGCCTTGGGGCATGCTGCAGTTTCTCTTCCGAAAGTGCCGTGGTTCTGTGGCTAACACAGTGCTATGAGTTTCTGGGAGGAAGAATGGGGGTAGCCTGGAGAGAATTGCAAACATAAATAACAAATAAGGCATCTGTTGAAGGGCAGACCTACATGCGCTCAGACTAAGCAAGAAAGGAAAGTTAATTTACAGGTAAAATAGCTGTGAAGCATGATTATTTTAGCAAGTACAAAATAAAAGACAATGGGGGAAACGAAGGAGAGAGGCAGAAATGTGAGTAGATGCTGTTACACTTACTAAATGATTATAGCTGGGAAGTGGAGAAACCAAAGGCTAGTATGAGGAATAGTTTTAAGATGACTGTCTAACGGCAGTCCACATCTAAATATCTAAATATGGTAAATAATATTAGAGGTCTTCAATTGTAGATTCTAAATGGATTGTCTCCCAATCCATTACAAGGTCTCTTTAAACTGGACAGTGTTAGTCATATTAAGCTACTGTGACAAATTCCCTTTCCATTCTTGGCCTTGACTTTCCTGCACTAGTTTATTACAATGAAGTTACATGGATGTAACTTTCCTGACTTTCCCATATATTCTTTCATACATCTATATTGCTTCTCTAGCATCCACAGTGTCTGACATCGAGAAGGACCGGGGGAGCAATAGCCGTGCCCCGCTGTCGTTCCCCACTTCTGCCTTCATTCCGTTCATTGTGAACAGTACGTGTACTCCTAAATATTTGCTTACATGCAGTGGCTGGGATCCATGCCCAGGGAGAGATTGACTTTCCCTTAGAGAGCAAATCCACAATTCCACCTTGTAAGCTACTTTTGAAAGCCCGCTTAGGAGCATTTGTACCATCTTGGGAACATTTACTTATTGTTTTATTATCCTCCTTTTCAGTCAAATAAGAGTTCCAGAGCAGTCAGCAATCTAGTGGCAAAATGATGCCAGGCTGCTTGCCTTCCTGGAAGAGTGCATGCCATAGCCATCCAGGGATGTGTGTCTGTCGGAGATGCGCTCCCGCACAAGTCACATGAGAGCACCCCCCCAAAAAAAAAACCCATGTTTTGGGGCCATGCTTTCGCAGGAGCCAGGTGGCTCACACAAGAGCATAGCCCTCCAAAATGGGTGTCTCTTAGGGCCACATTCTTGCAGGAGCCAAAACAGGAAATCCTGGGATCCAATCAGAAGCCAGGATGACCTCTGTAATTCCAGGATGTCCCACTGAAATAGGAACAGTTGATGGGTATGTGATGAACTTTTGATTCAGTGTTTTTATCATGGACCGGCAAGCAACGGCTAAAAGCCTGGATGTGATGTGTTAAAGGGGACAAAAGATAAAAGGGATACTGGCAGAGGATTGTGGGAGAACAAAAGAGAGCATTAGTTTTTTCTTAAAGCAGATCTGACTATTGACCAGATTCCAATAAACCATACAGCTAACCAATTCAAAATGCAGTGGCACAATTGCTAACTAGGACTGGCCAGTCAAAAGGAATAACCCTTGCCAGTTCTGAAATGATAACGAGGCATGTTAGAGGGTATGCCATCGATTTTGATTTTCATATCCCAAGTAGAGCTTTCTGGGAACTAAAGTATATTTTTAAAAAATGTGTGAATTATTGAGAATGTTCCCTCCTTTCACTCCTCTCCCCATTGCCATTATTTTCTCTCTCTGCACCTGCAATAGAGGGGGGGGGGTTCTTTCTTATCCAAAAAGTCATTTCAGATCTTCTGCAGTCTGCATGTTCCCCACTACATGCAGTGGATGGAAATTGTGTGTGTACTTATATGGATTCATAACTGGGGCTTGTAAATAGGTGGACCCATTAGTGCCTCCCTCTCTGCCTGTTGCTTTTACAGATCATGAAAGAAGTGGATTTTATGTTGATTTTGTGACTTTTGCTTCATATATTTTTCTTTTTAAAAAAGAACATTTTAAATCCAGCAGGGCATGTTTCTGTTGACAGCAAGCAAGGAAGGCAGACTTATGGATACTGTTTTAATATACTAAAGTTAGGAGCTTTGGTTTCAAATATTTGATAACCTCAAATATCTGTGTCTTCACTCAAAACCTAATCTCATTCTGGAATCCAGATTTATTCTGCAGGGGCTAGATGTTGGTGGATAATGAAATAACAGGATGTCTGTGATCGAAAAGCTAGTTTATTGGTATAGTTGGTAGCATCAACAGCGACCTGGGCCATAACTCTTGCTCAAGCTTGAAAATAAATCATTTTCCTATACTTAAAGTCCCTTTGCTTCTACCTCAACCCTCAGCCTCTCCACAATTTCATACTGAAAACGAAGCAATCTTGGTGTGTTTGTGTATTTTTTTTAAATGTACAATTAAACTCAACTCAACTGCAGACTGTTTTAACTCTACAGAGGCCTTAGAGACTCTTATTGGTGGCTATTCCAGTGTTTACATTACAACCCTAAAAGCAGATACCAGCTTGTCATTAGGGGATTGTAATCTATCTGCAGCATATGAAGAATTGAGCTTCCTTATGCTGAATCAGACTATTGGCCTATTTAGTTCAGTTCTGTCTATACACTGACCAACAGCTCCCCAAGGTTTCAAGCCAGGGACATTCCTAGACCTACCTGAAGATGTTGGGGACTGAACCTGGAGCCATAGGTCTGTAAGGCAGATGCTCTTACCACTGCACCACAGCACCTCTTTAGACATGCAGTTTGGTCTGGAAGATATATGTGGATGTCCTTCTGAAATTAAAAAGCCCTCAAAATTTACCTATTGTTTTGGGTGGGTGTTGGGTAGGTAAAGTGAAATGTATAAGGTGGTATTCTTCCTGTTGTTACATCATATGTTCCTTATCATTTGCTCTTGAGATGCTCCATCTAGTACAGGGATGGGAGACGTGTGATGCTACATATGCAGCTTGACTGCAACTCCCATAATTCCTGATCATTGGCTGTGCTGACTGGAGCTAATGGGAACTGGAGTCTCAACAACGTCTGAAGGGCCAAATGTTCCCCATCTATAATCTAGTAAATTAGGCATCTGCACCGTTTGCTAAATTTGCAAGATGCACAGCCATATCCTACGTAGCTTTCTTTTAAAACATGGAAGTAATCTAATCTTGCTGTCATCTATCCATGTCAACTGTGTTGAAACCAATGGGAAGTGAAGTAAAAGGCAGTAATTCAAAATTACTTCTGAGCAGTAGCTGTGGAAGCTGGCCCTTAGGGGTAACCTTGTAGTTCACTGCTTTTTGAGTACATTGTTCAATATAATACATGACTGCAATACAGTACAAAATAATATGAATTACTGTATAATCAAGATGGCAATTTCTGGAAACTTCTGACTATGCTAAGTTTTAGGTATTGTAGTTAGCTTTCCATCAGAGTTTCTAAGCATGGTTACAAAGAAGTAGGATTCCACAATACTATGTAGAATTAAGGCTTTTAGCTTTGTTTTGCACTGTCTTTTCTATGTGCGGTACTTATCACAAATTGTGTACTTACTTTGTATGTGATAAAGTTTGTGTGTGTTTTAAGTTGGATTGAATAAATGAAGCACCCTTTCATCATACTCTGAGATGAAAAGCAGTTCAAACTAATTTCAAAAGTTTTATGAATATTTTGTGCTTTTGCTCATCCTATGAATCTCTCTCACCCTCAAGACTTGCTTTGTTTTTCAAGGTTATTTCACTGAGTTCCAGTAAACTGGGGCGGGTGGAGCTGTTAAAACACTGCTGAAATCACATCTATCCTTACTCCAAATGCATCCTGATAATGCTGCAGGCGGTCTGTTTGATATATTCAACTAAAGCCATTCATATGAATAAATATATTCATTGTAAAGTTTAGACCACATTCCAATGTGTGTTTACTAGAAACTAAGTCCCACTGAAATCAATGGGATATACTAAAAAATAAGCATGGCTATGAAGAATTTATAAATGTTATGCTTTAAATCTAGTCCATGGAACAAAATGAAAAACTCAAACTTTTGCTTATTGGCCCACAAATTCACAATGAGTCTTTATTTTGGTAAACTTCCAGCAAGTGTGCAGCTTTGCTTGTTTGGTCCCCCACCCCCAGTGTGAAGTTGAAATTTTAATTTCCCAAAGTCAGTGTATACAAACCTGGCATTGTTTGGATTGTTGCCTATGACTTGTGGACTGGAAACTCAAACTCATAACTAGGGGTTGTATCATGATATCATATGAGCCAAACTTCCCTTCCCTCTTTTCTCTCCATGCATGGCCGGCACGCATCGATTCTGTTCTGCGGTTCCTACGATCCTCCAGAGCAGATTTGGGTGTGTGTGTCAGAGGGCACAGAAGGGAGGAAAGGGAAGGGACTTTCCATTGTGCAAGTAGAAGTCATTCTGCTCGTGCAGTAACTTTGTTAGATTCAACCCTAAATATGTCATGACCATGGACTGCATTACTCATTTTTCCAGTTAAAAATTCAGTTCTCTGCATTTCCACATCAGTTTGTGATATATAATTTTAAATCCTCGTGAAAATTGATCAGCATTCTAGTGTACATTTCTCCTACACATTTTTGTATGCAATTCTACTGAATATGCACATTTTTGCAAGCAATTTCTCTGACTATGTTAAATAATATATGCATTTTTATGTACACATTACGCTAAACTATACATTTTTGTACACATAATTTGGTTGGAGAGCTGCACTCCCAAATTTGGAGAATGATTATTTTTGATGCATATCTGCATCACTTCATGTGTTTTTGAAAATGTGAATTAGGTAGGTTCACATTAAAATGAAGCCAAACTGGATTCCTCCCCCATCCCTATTCGTGCCAAGGATTATGGGTCTGTGCATGACCAGAATGGGATACCAGAGCCATCATGCTGCTTATTGTTTTGTGTCTCTACTAATTCTTGAATGTCATATGCAGTTTGGTTCATCTTATTGCTTTCCAGTCTGGGTGTTCCATGATAGCTGTTCATTTGCAGTATATGTTGTGTGTGCTGGCTGTCACAAGCAATCATGTTCAAGATCCCTCATGGCTTTTTAACATGCTAATATCTAAAGTTATGACAGAATGCAGCCTCTGCAGCACAGAATGCAGCCACAGAAATGCCAGGCCCATGTGCAAAAAGGGAATGTAAATGTTCAGCTATGCTATCACAGATGTGAGTTGAGGGCACTAATGGGGCATGCAAGAACTTTGAATGCGCATGAGAGTTTAACTGAATTTGGGAATCATGGCAAATGGACAAAATCTCTGTAGTGGTCACCTTTCTCAAGAGCGTAGTCTTCATAATGATGTGTCAACACCTCTTTGAATGATACAGGATATAACCATTCAGAATCAGTTACGAGCATTTTTCAACACTACACTCAAAAGAAATGGATGTGGATCAAATACAACTGTCATAATGGATTGTGGGTGCCAGGGCAGCTTTGTAAAAAATAAAATAAAATCAGACAAATTCCTTGGGACTGTCTATCTAAGTAAAGCTTCCAAAAAGTTTCCATGACTTAGCTCCCACATTAAACAGTGTTATAATTACTTGCAGGTCAAAATATGCCTCATGCCTCATTTACACATATTAATAAAGCTGGGTCTGGGAGAAGAACCATTTCTTCCATTAGCTGAGGGTAATGGAAAGGAAACTCTGTAGATCAACACATTCCAGCGACAGTCTCCGTAGGGCACTTTGCAACCTTTCAGATGTACTGCCCCAAATCATTTTTCTTCCTGACTAAACATTGGGTCTCTCTATCTTTCCACTGAATTAAGCAAGCTGTCTATTTCATACAGAAGCCCACACAGAATTGGAGTAGGATTTACAGCCTATGATTTGAGGATGTGGCAAACTGAAATTGATGAAATGTACACTTAACTCTTCCTCCATCTGATGCCTTTCAGTGACTGATCTGCTATTGCCATGGGCATAAAATCTGAGGAGAAAACTAACAATTCAATTTTCTTCTCATTTTTTCCCCTTTACCTTGCAGAAAAGTTAGAGACTGAACATTGATTATGTATTAAAAGAAGACATTTGTTCTCTTTGGAAAACTGCCCCGTACCCAAACTGATCTCCCAGAACACTTGTGTGATTTCTCTCAGTCCTTCCTCTAAACCTGCTTTTCCTGGAAAGCTTTTGGCGTAACCTCTCAACCCCATGATTGCTCTGTGAATGAAACAAAGGAAAATTCTACCCCCAGCTACCACCTGCCTCCTTTTCCCCCTTCTTCCCAGTGTCAAATTGTGGCCCGAAAGACACTTTGTGGAGGAGCCTCTCCTCTTTTACTTTGTAAACTGACATACATATTGATCACACAGAACTCATATGAGGTGCTGATTTAACTTTCCAGTGTGGTTTGGAAACCTTTTTCAACCTGAGGGCCGCATTGCCTTCTGGGTATCCTTCCATGTGCCCTCTGGTATGGCCAGAGGCAAAAGGGGACAGAGTCTTGGATCCACACACACTTGCATTGTCAGAGTTGAAGGACACATTCCAGTCAGGCAAAAACACTCAGGGAAAGTGCAAAGCAGAACTTATAACAAATCAGCCAACATATCCCAGAGGAAAACCAGCTTGTGCGTCTTTGGGGCCAAGCTCACATGCGAGTCATGAGACCCACATGAGAGCCTGGTGCCCCAAAATGCATGTCTTTGGGGGCCACAATCACACACAAGAGCACAGCCCCACAAAACAATGTCCCAATTAAATTGGGACAGTTAAGGGATTTGCTATAAGCAGATGGCTGTCATGGTCTGGTCGGCACATAGACGTCAGGACCAGAGGCAAGATGGTGATGTAGAAGCAGGAACAGGTGCAGGGCTGAGGGTCCAGCAGCAGGCAGTTGCAGGGTCAAGGAGCAAGGCAGAGGTGAAGGTCTGGGAGTCAAGGAGCAAGGCGTTGGCAAGGCAAAGGTCCAAGGGTCGAGGATCAAGGCGTTGGCAAGGCGAGGGTCCATGGAGCAAGGCGTCAGCGAGGCAGGGGTCCAAGGAACAAGGCGTCGGCAAGGCAAGGGTCCAAGGAGCAAGAGGCCAGAGGCAACCAGGCAGGAATAGCGTTGCTGTGGCAAAGAGCTGAAGGGAAATGCTGAGCTTTTATCCCTCCCAGCTCCTGCCATCAGGTGCAGTGAGGTATCAAGAGGCCTCACCTGAGTGACCACTCCTTGCCTCTCCAGCACAAGCTGAGGTCTTCACCTGTGTGGCCACTCCTTGCTTCTCCAGCACAAGCTGAGGCAGGCCCCAGTCCTGCAAAGCACTACAGGCCCCAGAGCCTGACTCCTGCCCATACTCCTGACAGTGGCTATGGAGGGTATGTGGCCCAGGGAGAGTCCTGGGGGCCACATAGACAGGGAAGAAGAAGAAGAAGAAGAAGAAGAAGAAGAAGAAGAAGAAGAAGAAGAAGAAGAAGAAGAAGAAGAAGAAGAAGAAGAAGAAGAAGAAGAAGAAGAAGAGGAGGAGGAGGAGGAGGAGGAGGAGGTATTTGATATCCCGCTTTATCACTACCTGAAGGAGTCTCAACACGGCTAACAATCTCCTTTCCCTTCCTCCCCCACAACAAACACTCTGTGAGGTGAGTGGGGCTGAGAGACTTCAAAGAAGTGTGACTAGCCCAAGGTCACCCAGCAGCTGCATGTGGAGGAGCGGAGACGTCAACCTGGTTCCCCAGATTACGAGTCTACCGCTCTTAACCACTACACCACACTGGCTCTCCGAGCCACATTTGCATACAAAGCAGATGCTCTGCTACTGAGTTATGGTCCTTCCCCCTAAAAATAAGGAGTGGATAAACAGTAAATAATCTTAAAACACAAGCAACAGACATTGCAAATTAAGCAGTGAGATTAACTAAGAGTGGCACTGCAAATCATGTTAGCCAATTCGTTTATTTTGCTTCCTTGGATTGCTATTAGATTCTGAAAAGGGAGAAATGAGTTGTAAAAAAAATGCCTTTAGAATATCTTACGAAATATGCAGGTTCAAAAGCACACATTCTGCCTTGCAGGTTTTTAATGAGACAGCACAGTAGACAATGTCAATCGTTACAATATCACGCCAACCTTTTATAAGTTCTTCAGTATCTCAGTTGCAAGGAAAGAATAAAGCATCTGAAGAATGAATGAGTAGGCAGGCCTGTCCTGTTCTCTGGTGACATTAGGGCCCCACAACCACAAAATCAATTTATGCATTACAATATAGATTACCACTGTAATGCAAATAATAAATTTGTTCAGCATGCCCTGCCTGTACAGTTGGGGGGGGGGAACTGCAAATTTTCTTGCAAAGACTGATTGAAATTGATCTCTGTCAGTAAAACAGGACCTTTGCTCTGTACGCATTGGGTTTGTAATGAAGATCTGTAAATCAAATCAGTTTGGTGTGCAAACAAGTCTTGAGGGAACTTTTTTTTTAACAAGTTAATTCCCTCTCCACTTCCTTCCCACCCACCAAAAATGTCATTTTCTGGCAGCTGTGACGACATGCTACAAGTGGGTACAACCTAGTTCGTCTTAGAACAGTTTTTGCCTGGATGTTTTATTTCTGGAATGGTGTCAGTAGAAATATGTTGAGCACGTCAGGGAATGTAACATGAGGCCTGACTCTCATTTGCTACAACTTTATTAATCTGTCACTAAGAGACTTGCTAAATAAATCAAGAGGAATGTGTCTAATCAAAAAGAATATCTGAGCAATGGAGTAGTAATGGAGGAGTATCAAAATTCCTTTTTTGAAGAAGAAGAAGAAGAAGAAGACGACGACGGTAATCTAGTCATCTATCCTTCCTGGATCCCTCACTGTGACTGGAAGCTCTGGTGGGCTCCAAGGTATGGAGTGCCTTTGATCAGCTTCAGCTGGTGGTTCAGCTATGACACTATCTGGACAGGCATTGCCTAGTTTCATTGGTCTAAACTTTTATTTTTGGATTAGATCGCTGCAGTGTGTTTCATATGTTTGAGGACAGTTTGGAAGATGCAGCTAGTGCAGAATTCAGATCCTAAGACCATCCTTTGACTCCCTTCTCTGCATACCTTCCTCCACAGGGCAGCAGTGATAGAATGGGTCTGTTCAGTGGCTGCCCCACATATGTGGGATGCTCTCTCAAGGAAGCATAGCAAAAGAACATCCGAAAAGTCCTGCTGGATCAGGGCAAAGGCCCATCTAGGTCAGCCTCGGTTCTTGCAGTGACCTACCAGACGCTTGCAAAAAAAGCCCCAAAACAGGACTGGAGTACAACAGTGCTGAGCACTGGCACCAAGTTTGACATCTTTTTGTCACCAGCTGAAAAGAGATTTATTCTGCCATGTGGTTGGGCACCAACTGAGGTTTTTGTGGCCATTTTGGATATTCTTGGCTGTTCATCCCAGTGTCGTACGTTTTTGCTTTAACAGGTATGTTGCTACAATTCTTCTTCTTCTTCTTCTTCTTCTTCTTCTTCTTCTTCTTCTTCTTCTTCTTCTTCTTCTTCTTCTTCTTCTTCTTCTTCTTCTTCTTCTTCTTCTTCTTCACTTCATGAGTTGCTTCAATACTTTTTGTGGAAAGAGACAAGCACCTCTAATGATGATGACAATGACTAGAGACAATTCTATGGTTCTATGCAGTGCTTTTTTAAGAGAAAAAAGGTGCCAGTACTCCCCACGAAGTTGTTACAGTAAGTGCCACACTTTTAACATGGGGGTGGCGGCAGTACCATGTGCCCTTGAGTACCACCAGAAAAAGCACTGATTCTACGAGGTGTATATTACCCTGGCTGCTAGCTCAGTTGGTAGAGCATGAGAGTCTTAATCTCTGGGTCATGGGTTCGAGCCCCATATTGGACAAAGGTTTCCAGCACTGCAGAGGGTTGAACTAGAGGTCCCTCAGGGTTCCTTCCAACTCTACAATTATATGATTCCATGATACTAAGAGCCCAGGTCTGACCTGCAGCACTGGCATGCATGTTCTGTGGGAATGCATAAGAGCTTTTCCCAAGCAGGGAGCTTGCCAGAATTAGCACCGCAATCCAAGGACTCCCCAAATGCCTGGCATAATTTGTGCCATAATTCATTTAGCCCCTATGAGAAGGTGCTGGTTTTCACAAATGACATCATCACATGTCTGGATCCTGCTTTTAGCTTACCAACATTTGCTTCCAAAGTGTAACATTATAAATTGAGGGTTAGTTTATTTTAGCTATACCATCATATTATATTCATCATAATTATTATTAATCATTTTTTTTCATACCACTTCCCCTGATGAGACACAAGGCAGCTTACATAAAATAAGAACTGCCAAAAATATAAGGGGGAAAATACAATGTGCTGTAAAGCCCATGCCCTCATGTTTGCTAGAAGTCAAGCTATGTTTTAAAACAAATTTTCACACACTAAATTGCAAAAATGCTTATGAAACAAATTTGTCATTCACAGAGCAAGCTTTGAAATTCCAAGCATTGCCTGTTATGTAGGTTAAAAACGTGTACCACACACAATACAAACCTAGGTTACGAGTAGCAAGTATCAATTATACAACAAGCGTAACCGGCTGCTATAATCAATCACTAATTTATAAACATATAACGCAGAATAACTTAAATAACACAACCATAAACGTAATATCACTCGTGATTCAATCCAACATCAGCTCAATTTATTCAGTCATATGCTGTAGTTCATATTGGGTATCCATATGACATATAAATTGGTTCAAATGTACTTCCAAACGGATGTGAAATACTTGAGGGTTTGTTTTTTTTTAAGGACAAGAACTACAACATATGACTGAATACATTGAACTGATGTTGGATTGACTCACAAGTGATATTACGTTTATGGTTGTGTTATTTAAGTTATTCTGCGTTATATGTTTATAAAATAAAAAAATTCCTTCAGTAGCACCTTAAAGACCAACTAAGTTTATATTTTGGTATGAGCTTTCGTGTGCATGCACACTTCTTCAGATACCGTATCTGAAGAAGTGTGCATGCACACGAAAGCTCATACCAAAATATAAACTTAGTTGGTCTTTAAGGTGCTACTGAAGGAATTTTTTTATTTTGCTTCGACTCAGACCAACACGGCTACCTACCTGTAACTAGAAATATGTTTATAAATTAGTGATTGATTATAGCAGCCGGTTACGCTTGTTGTATAATTGTTATGTAGGTTAACCAGAGTTTAGTACCTGACCAACACACCTCATTTTCACCCCGTGCTTGTTGTAAATGAAAGCCTTTTGCCTATGCAGGACACAACTGGGGAGACAAATGGGAAATCCATTTTGTTCCTGGAGGCATGGATTAACAAATCAATTAGTTGGACTTAATACTGTTGCTGTGCAATTTTCTGTGTGAGTGCTTTTCTATTAATTTTTCAATCTAGCTAAATGGGCGGCGGGGTTAGTGTGGTGGAGTTGGGAAGCAGGCTGAGGCAAAACAAGTTACCTCACAATGAGAGGCAAAAACAGCTATGAGGGGAGTGAGGGGTCCTAGTCAATTATTTATATATTCTCATGGTTTTGGATAAAATGTGCTGATGACAAGAAAATCATTGCCATTCAAAGCCACTCGAGAGCACCTTTTACCATGTTTGGTTCTCTAAGGTCTGGCCTTGTTCCGAATTGTTTAAAAGAAGTTGACAAAGTAGCTTGGTGTGTGAGCTTGATCTAGCTCTCGGTTGCACCTGACAAAGTCATCATGAACTTCCTCTCCCTCTCTTTTCCCTGCATGTCCCCCCCCCAATTAGCTCCAGGGGGCTTTGGAGACCCCAGAACAGATTAGTGGGGCCACACAGGGAGCATGAACAGGCAGAGGTCCTTACGCTAACAGGCCGACTTTGCTAGATGCAACCACAGGCTTGTGCATTTACGTTCTATAGAAACTCATTGCCATGTCAATGGGAACTCCCTTCTATGTTTTGCTTTACGTGTTGCTTAACCTTTGTGGTTGCTCCCATGCTGCTCTGAGAGTCGCATTGTCCATGTCTTATCTAATGTGAAACTGAATTGTCAGGGGGAGAGGCAGGATAGAAATAAATAGAGTAACATCAACATCATCAACATCTACAACTACAACTTCAACTTCAACTACAGCTTTATCTATTATTATAATACCCATTTGTTCCTTTTCTCTGCTACTTGTTATTCCATGAATGCTAAGTCTGCTCAGTACTCTTTGGTGAGGGACTTTGTGAAATGCTTTCGACTGCCAAAAGTACACTATGTCTATCAAATCATTCCCCTCTATCTGCTTGTTGAAACTCCTGAATAGATCTAAAAGGTTAATGAGACAGGACTTACCTTTGCAGAAGCCATGCTAATTCTTCAGTAGGACTTTTTCTTCAGTATACTTGTATATTCATATCTTTAATAATGCTATTCACCAATTTACCTGGCGTGGATGCTAGCTGCCCAGTCTGTAATTTCCTTGATTCCCCCTGGTCTTTCATTTTCTCATCATTTCTGGGAAGATCCGAAAGGGGGAGGTTAAGCCTGAATTACAATGGCTCTTTTGATCCTGCAGGAAATGATCCAGTTCGTCCTGGGGGAGAGCAAGCATTTACTCTCTAGGTTTACAATAGTTTGGAGGAAACCCAGTGTGACTTGCAGCTTTTATAAGGAACATTTTAATATTATGATTTTTTTTAAAAAGCCCCCCCCCCAATACAGTATTTGACTCATCATCTGAAGAAGTGTGCATGCACAACAAAAGCTCATACCAATGACAAACTTAGTTGGTCTCTAAGCTTCTGCTGGAAGGATTTTGTTTTGTTTTGTTTTGACTCATCTCTGAATCATGTATTTTTATTTATTTTTATTCTACAGCTTGTGACATTTCACTGAGCTATTGTAATGCAACATGAAGCTCTTGATAGACACAACCATGTTATTTTCTCTTTTTTTCAGCTTCCAAAAAGCAGAATTAGCCATGCAACACTGAATCCTTATGAAACAAACCTTACTTACACCTTACAGGTAGGTAGCCGTGTTGGTCTGACGTAGTCGAAACAAAAAATAAAAAAAAAATTCTTCCAGTAGCACCTTAGAGACCAACTAAGTTTGTCATAGGTATGAGCTTTCGTGTGCATGCACACTTCTTCAGATACACTGAAACAGAAGTCACCAGACCTTATGTATAGTCAGAGGGTGGGGTGTGTGATGGGAATGGGTGATGGGCTGATAGGAGTGGTAAACCTGTTGACGACTGTTAGCGACTGCAATTGACATCAAGAATCACAAGACAGAGAAACCAGTAGGACAGGGGTGTCAAACTCAAATTCATCGGGGGCCGCATCAGCAGTTTGGTCACCCTCAAAGGGCCGGTTGTATCTGTAGGACTATGTGTCCACTCTTTATTATCATAAATTATTGTCACTGCATTCAATTATTACTGTTTTTTGTAATAATGTAAGTAATAACTAGCTCTGAAAGCAGAAACATAGAATAATGGCAAGTAGATATTCAAATGTACAATTATTGTACAATTTATTGAAAAATGATTTTTGGTAACTGCACTGGGTGGTGGAGGCTCACTAGGGTTTCATGCAGGAACTTTGCAGAGCTACTAGTACCTGGAGATGCTGGGGTCCTTCTGCATGCAGGACAAATGTTCTGCCAGTGAGCCACCACCCTTCACCAAAGGGACTGGCTGAGATTGACTCACTGGAGCTGCTCTCCTGGTTCCAGGGTTTAAGGGCCAGAAGTATAAAGCAGCATCCTATGTTTCTGAGGAGAGGCCGAGGGAGAGGGAGGGGAGGGAGGGAGGGAGGGAGGGAGGGAGGAAGGAAGGAAGGAAGGAAGGAAGGAAGGAAGGAAGGAAGAAAGAAAGAAAGAAAGAAAGAAAGAAAAGAGGGAGTGGGAGGGAGAGAGGGAGGAAGGAAAGAGGGGAGAGAAAGAAGAGTAGGAAATAAGGAAGGGTATAAAGAAGGAAAGAAAAAGAAAGAGGGAGAGAAGACGGAAAGGGAGAAAGAAGGAAGGAAGTAGAGGGAAAGAAAGAATAAGAATGAGGGAGAGGAAGGAAGATGGGAAGGAAGGCAGGAAGGCAGGAAGGCAGGAAGGCAGGAAGGCAGGAAGGCAGGAAGGCAGGAAGGCAGGAAGGCAGGAAGGCAGGAAGGCAGGAAGGAAGAAAGAAAGAAAGAAAGAAAGAAAGAAAGAAAGAAAGAAAGAAAGAAAGAAAAGAGGGGGCAGGAGGGAGAGAGGAAGGAAAGAGGTGAGAGAAAGAAGAGTAGGAAAGAAGTAATAAACAAGGAAAGAAAAATAAAGAGGGAGAGAAGACAGAGATAAAGAAGGAAGGAAGGAGAGGGAAAGAAAGAATAAGAACGAGAGAGAGGAAGAAAGAAAGAAAGAAAGGGAAGGGGGGGGGGTCGCCACCTTGATTCAGCGCCAGAAAAGAGTGTGAAGGGACCCAGGGGCAAAAAGCATTTCCCGTGCAGTGTGAGGCAGCGGGTGTCCGTTTTAGGAGAAGTGCGTAAAGCCTCAGAGTTGCACGTTCATGAGGCTGAGCCGCGGCAGGAGGAGGAGGAGGTGAGGCAAGAGGAGGCAGCGGCTTGCCGGGTTGGTGCCCGGCAGCGCCGTGCGGAGAGTCCCGAGCCTCTGGGACGCAGCAGGGCTCTGTAGCACTTTGAATCCTCCTCCTCCACGCGGCGCTGCTGGGTGCATTGTCTGTGCTTCAGCAGCAGCAGCAGCCGTTTCCAGGCGCCGAGCCGTGGCAGGAGGAGGAGGATTCAAAGTGCTACAGAGCACTGCTGCGTCGCAGAGGCTCGGGACTCTCCGTGCGGCGCTGCCGGGCGCTGACCCGGCAAGCTGCCTCCTCCTTCTCCTGCTGTGGCTCGGGGTGCTCCACGCAGCGCTGCTCCGGCCGCCTTTCTACCCCCCCCGGCCCCAGCTGTTTGTCGGCGCTTTGTTGGAGTGGCGCTTCAGCAGCAAGGTCCCACTGGCTGGGTCCCGCTGGCTGGGGCGCTCGGCGGGCCACATGACGAGGTCTGGCGGGCCGGATTTGGCCCGCGGGCCTTGTGTTTGACACCCGTGCAGTAGGAGAACACTTCAATCTCCCAGGACATTCTATACAAGATCTCAAAGTAGCTGTGTTATTACAGAAAAAATTCAGAAACAGACTGGAAAGAGAAGTTGTTGAATTGCAACTCATTACCAAGCTTAAAACCATGGAGAGACTTGGTCTGAATAAAGACATTGGATTCTTATCTCATTATACATGATAAAGCTTTCTTTAGCCATATCACCCCTTGCTTTTTCCTGCAAGACCAATTGCAGTCGTCAATATTTTTTTTTTGTTTCTTACTTACACCTGTATCATTCTTTAGATTTTCATGGTTCTGTGCTGTAGCATCTGTTGTTACTTATTATTCAAGAATTGTTATATGTTCTTCAAGAGTCTTCAAGAGGAAGAAACTGTCACGCTGCTGTGCAGTATTATCTGACACGCAATTGGTTAGGTTAACAGAAAATGTATTGCATGAAATAAAGAGGAGA
This sequence comes from Zootoca vivipara, assembly GCF_965207765.1. Lineage (NCBI taxonomy): Eukaryota > Metazoa > Chordata > Lepidosauria > Squamata > Lacertidae > Zootoca > Zootoca vivipara. The sequence goes on along the minus strand of NC_142584.1, from coordinate 77,957,184 downwards.
CAAGGTTAAACAAAATATGGTTTAATAAATACTACTGTGAGGGCTGCAGATCTGAACAAATCAAGGAAGAGAAGATGCATTATAGGAACAATATTTTTAATAAATCAAATTATATAAAATAGAAGCCATGAACCCCAGCCTCAGTGAAGACGATCCAGTTGTTGTTGTTTTTGCTTTGTATACATTTTAAGACTGAAATCAAGTCATTCCCCCCACTCTTTTGTCGAATGTTATTTCATCCAAAATAACAGTTACTGCCCTTGGTGCTGAAATCAGTGTCACATGTACTTTTTTAATGTAATGTTTAGAGAAACTCTGGTTTCACAGTCTTCCAATGATGAATCTTCAGAGTCTCTGTTGATTGTTTTATTGAGAGGGCTGTCATTTTTTCATTACAAGTTGCAAAATTTCTAAACTTTGCCATCCCCCCCTAGAAAATCTATGATTGCTTTCTGATTCCCCCTCCCCTCCTCTCTGAAGAGTCTTTTGCATTTTACATTCTGTAACTTTTTATCCTGTGCTTTGTGGACCATAAATAGATTATATTTTGTATTCATTTGGTCAGTTGGCTTTCATTCTTTGTAATTTATGCTACAATGAATCTAGTGGTTTTTAAGGTACCACAATACCCTCTGCCATTCTGTGTACATACACAATACTGCATAGGGCTGTTACAAGGTAATCATAGTAGAAGTTGTTTTTCTTTTGCCTGGAAAGAGCTGTCTTCATTTGTTGCTCCTACATCTGTCTGTCTTTGAGATATGGGTGTCTATTGCAGAACTGGAGTTGGAGCTATAGCAATATTCTCCTGAGCAGGTGTTGTTAGCTAACATACTTCAGGGAAAGCCAGGAAAGCCAAGTGTATATCAGGGAAGTTTTCATCCCTCCCTCTGCAGAAGAAAGCAGCCAGGAATGAAATAAATTGTTCTTTTAAGTGCTTTTACAGATGCTTAATTCGAAAACATGAATCAAAAAGCTCCCAGTACGTTTCCGAGCACAGTTCAAAGTGTTGGTACTGACCTTTAAAGCCCTAAACGGCCTTGGTCCTGTATACCTGAAGGAGCGTCTCCACCCCCATTGTTCAGCCTGGACACTGAGATCCAGCACCGAGGGCCTTCTGGTGGTTCCCTCATTGCGAGAGGTGAGGTTGCAGGGAACCAGACAGAGGGCCTTCTCGGTAGTGGCATCCGCCCTGTGGAACGCCCTCCCAGCAGATGTCAAGACAATAAGCAATTATTTTACTTTTAGAAGACAACTGAAGGCAGCCCTATTTAGGGAAGTTTTTAATGTCTGATGCTGTACTGTTTTTAATAGTCAGTTGGAAGCCACCCAGAGTGGCTGGGGAAGCCCAGCCAGATGGGCAGGGTATAAATAAATTATTATTATTATTATTATTATTATTATTATTATTATTATTATTATGTAATAGGTGCTGGGAAAATTTGTAGCAGGGGCACAGATGTTCCTTACTGTTTTAGAAAGCAAACCAAAAGATGTGCTCTCCTGTAGCACAGAATTTCTCTACAGATTCCTCCCCATGGTGGATTCCAGCAGTGTGTCTCCAACTCTGCAAGGAGGACTTTGTGCTAGTTATGAAAAAAATCAGTGTCCTGGTTGGGCAGGGTAGCCAATAGTGCATCTCTATCTGGAATTTTACACAATGTTTTATAATTTGTGGGTTCAAAGGGTTAGAATCATAGAATCATAGAGTTGGAAGAGAGTTGGGTTGCTTCTACACTACCGGTAGCAGGTTTATCTGGAATTGCCACCCTTGGACCATTCACTTTTTACAGAGAATCTCCTGTCATCCATTGTTTCCTATTGTACACCTGCCTATTTATAAACCTGAAACCTGGTGTGTTGCTGTCAGATTTTTCAAGACTTTGGTGCGGCCCTAACAATGATCTTTTGTACAGGAAGCCTCTAGGGGCCCAGCAATACATAGAACTGGGCACCAGGGTCTCAACGCCAGCCCACGTCTGCCTCCTGTGCCCACGTATATGGCATTCCATGACATGTTGGCAGGAGGGAGGACTCAAGTGATCCACACCTGTCTTGGATGCTAGAAAAGGTTTGTTTGGCAAACCTTTTATCTGCCTCCTTTGCCAAGCGTGGGTTGCCATGACACTTGCAGCAGGGGAAGCTCTCAGAAAAGCTAGCTGTTAACACTGGAACAAGATAAAAAAGGAATCTTCATTCTCTCTCTCTCTCTCTCTCTCTCTCTCTCTCTCTCTCTCTCTCTCTCTCTCTCTAATTTTTATTGAATTTTCTAATTTACATTTCAAAATATTCATTTAAACAACCTTATATCAAGTACGTCCCTTTCTCTTTCCATGGTTCATTTTGCATACCATACATCCCTGCATATTTTACATGAACTAAACCATTGTAATCCATTGTTACATCCATCAAAACTTATTTGCACTGTTGAATTTTTCTTAATGCTACCAGCATTTTTAAACAATTTTCACCCATATATTCAGTAAACATTTTCCAGTCTTCTTTAAATGTACAGCCTTCTTGTTCTCTTATTCTATATGTTAAATCTGCAAGCTGCATGTATTCCATCAGTTTAAGTTGCCATTCTTCTATGTTTGGGGCCTCACTCATTTTCCATTTTTAGGCTAACAAAACACAGGCCGCAGTAGTAGCGTACATAAATAGCCTTTTTTGACACCTGGGAATTTCCCTCTGAATCATCCCCAACAAAGAAGACTCTGTTTGTTTGTTTTTTGAAAGGTCCTTCAAAACATTTTTTTCAATTCATTATTTATATTTTCCCAATACTCTTTTACCCTTTTCCATGTCCAAAACCAGTGGCAAACGGTGCCGCTTGGCTACCCGGGGCGGCACCCCCGGGGGCAGGGTTTCGCTGCACAGCGCACATGCACCCTGACGTCACAATGCACGGCGCGCGCGCCAGGATGGACTGTGCATGTCCGCACATGCGCAGTCCGTCCGGGTTGGCACTGCTGCTCTGCTTGGCCGGCGCGCTCTGAAGCAGAGCGCGCTATGGAGTGGTTTGCTGGCGCTGGCGCCGGCGGGCAACCCACTCCGTAGCACGCTCTGCTTCTTCCTGCTCGGGTGGAGGAGGTGAGGGGCGAGCCAGGGGGCGGGGGCACTGCCCCCACGCTGCCCCCGCCATAGTGGAGCTAGGGGCGGCCCACCCCCTTCGCCCCTCCCTTGCTACGCACCTGTCCAAAACGTGATAAAACATACTCTCAACCTCATTACATCTCTAGCACTTATACATTTTAGCAAATCTACTCTGAGTTAAATACCATCTACAAATCATTTTCAGGTAGTTCTCCTTCAAAGAATAACAATACATTCCTTCCCCTCCCTTGGATGTATTGCATCCTTGGTCCCCTGTCCATTCTGATGTCTGCCAACAAACCTGCAGTGGCCCAACCTGACCTTTATTGAGTGACGCACTTAATCAGATACCAGCTACCTTTAACTGAAGTTGAAATGTGATAGTAATAAAGTGTCATCATAAACTCTCCCTCTTGCTCACAGACAATCAATTAAGATAGCATGGCGAGGAATTCAGATTGGGTGCCAGGTTGTTTAACATCTTAAATTAAGACCGCCACTCTGCAAACCATTAGTTTAATAATAACAATAGTAATATAGTCCTGACATTTCTTGACACATAATGTCAGAATAGTTAATAATGAGAAGGAGCATTCTATGAGACGGCAGGGTTCTTGCCGTGACAAGATGACAGCTTTCCCATATTTCACTTGCAGGGAAAGGCTCCGTAACAGGATTCCCGAGCTAAAGGCTGGGGTGGAAGTGGCTGGAGGTTATCTGCATTTGCACTGGCTCCTCAGCAGAGCTCAAGTTCTCGCATTAATAGGAAAAGTGTTGGGAAATGTACGCACCTTCTTGCTAAGGGTTCAAAGAGCAACCTATTATTCAAGACCATTGGCAAGGCTATTATTGATCTCAGCTGCAAACATGAAGAGCGACATTAATTAAGGCAGTGTTTGCATCAGTTCATGGTCATTCTCAAGCTATTAATATGAGCCGGTTTACTTATCAGGGCCTACAGCGCGGACCACAATGACACAGATGGTGAAGCATACAACAGCAGCGCTTGCTGAAAAGGAATTCAAGTGCTGCTCATTTGCGCTCCTTATTCTCTGCAACCAGCATAGCTTGGTGCACTAATTTGTAAGAAAGCTGGAGTTAACTTTGATTTGCTGTCAGGCTAATGCTGAAATATCTTTAATTTTAGACCACAGATATGCTCCAGATCTTCTCCCCCCACCCCTCCCTTCCTTTTTTTCTCCCTTCCAAAAACGTAGCAGTGAATGCTATTTTAAAATAAAATCTGAAGGCCCTGGTGGGGTTTGACACAGAATTCCACAGCTCCACTTAGAATTAGGATCTCCATGATTCAGATCAGGGTCCTGGAGCAGCTGTGTGACCCGTCAGAATTCACAAAGACAGGGCATTGTTCCCTTTGGTAAGTGTGGGGATTACACGAGGAAATTGTGCTTGCATGTGTGGGAATGACTGAGATCTGGTGCTGGCAAGCCACACCGATCTGCGAGAGTGTGGGCATTAGTGCGGCAAGCCGGCTAATGTCAGAATGGGAAACACGTGAAGAAGGACAGGTCAGAGGCTCAGGTCAGCAGGGCAGCAGGTCACAACAGAGCTAGAAGGATCTAGGAGGATCTGGATGGAACTGGATGAATCAGGACAAACCAGATGGGTCAAGCCAAGGAGGGTAACACAATGGGAACTAGGAGGGGGTGTTTACAGAGTGACATGTGCTTGGAGCATGGACAGAGGGCATGGCAAAACAACACGTGGGCTATGGAGGATGTCTTAGGGAGTGACCGGGTGTGACGTTACAGGAAACATCACCTTGTATGGGACTGCACTGCTGTAATTGGCTAGAAGTTACACTGTCGTTGTAATGATTAACTGTCATCCTGAGCTTTCAATAAAAGGAAGCCCTCGAGCTCTGCTCTTGGTCGCCTTCCCATTGAGTTCAACCTGCCTCGAGTTGTGCCGTCTTTGCCCCAGACAACATCTGGTGACGCCGGACGTGATGCGATTCACCCCATGCTCATAAGAGACTGGACAAGTCTAGGTACCTCAGCGCAGCGCGCTCCCCGTGAGTATGGGTTCATTAGAAGCAGTTCAAAGGAGAGGCCACTCAGAAGAACTGCAGAAGGTTTGTAAACTTTCGGTCAGGCAGGTTCTAGCATAGGAGCGCTAGGGAATTTATCAGAGGATATCAGAAGTTCATGCCCTAGTACCTACCGTGTTTCTCCTTTTTTAAGACGTAGGCATAATATAAGACATAGCAGGATTTCTAAGCAATTGTGCGATATAAGCCATAACCCGAAAATAAGACATAGTGATAGACCCTTCCCCCCTCCCGCCAGCAAACTCCCCCCCCCTAAAAATCTCTCCCCATTTTGCTGTCGCTCCAAAGACACGTATTTCTTTTAAAAGCTTGTAAAAATGCACCGAAGAGCCATAGCTGCTGGTTGCTGCAGACTCGTGATTTCCCCTCCCGTTCGATTTTTTTTTTTTTAGCTAGGCTGTGTGAGTGAAGAGGAGAAAAGTGGCATTTGCGGTGGGGAGGAGATGAAACAGGAGGAAGAAAAGAGGGGCGATTGAAGACGCTGCCTTCCCCTTTAGGGAGAGACTCTGTGTGCGCGTCTCTCTCTCTCTCTCTCTCTCTCCCCTGCGTGTCTCTCTCTCTCTCTCTCTCTCACACACACACACACACACACACACACACACACACACACAGAGCCCACCTCTCGCTTCCCCCCACCTTCCCCCCTTTTAAAAACCTTTTAAAAAGTGAGGATTCTTTTTCTTTCTATTGCTTGTCTGTAGAGCTGCCCCTTTAAGGATTTTTACTGGTACCGGGATCGCTGCCGGTGGCTTCTCGCTGTTTAGGAGCTGCTAAAAGTTAACATTTTGTGGGTAAGAGAAGCAGTTAGGACCAGCAGATTATCTCACCCCGCTTTCCTGCTGGCTCAATTGCTACAATTGCTACCATTTACCATTTTAATTGCTGCTCAACTGCCTTGTTTTCTACAGTATCTCTTATCAGCCGGTAGCCTCTTTGCTATCAGTGCTACAAAGTGCTACATTGTTGGAACTTTCGCTCTTAAGTCTTGGGCTGGCTGGTAGAGATCCTTATTTGCTATACGTACTGCATCACACAGATAGATTCCATTATACTGTACTGGTTTAAATTTAAGAAGCTCCAGTGTAGCAGATTGCTATTAAGTGAGTCCCCACCTGGGAGGAGAGAGAGAGAGAGAGCAGCCCTTCGGAGGAGCTCCCTCCCTCCCTCCCTCACGAACATCCCAGGGCCGGGGAGAGAGGGCTGGGCCAGGGACGCACACACTTCCCTTCCCTCAGACTCCCTCTCACGGAGTTTGGTGGTGGCTGTTGCCCGTCCTTTTCTTTCAGTCAAGAATCCTGCCCCGCAGGGAGCCAGGGAGCAAGAGGGGCACTGCTCCTGACGTAATAAAAACAAGACATTCCCTGAAAATAAGCCACCCAGTGTTTTTTTGAGGGAAAAAAGTTATAAGACGGTGTCTTAAAATGTGAGAAACACGGTAGAGGCGGGTTCTCTAAATATTGGGAGAGAATCGGGACAAAATGTCCACGCTTCGGGTACTCATAGTGACTGTGTTGCTGTGGCAAAGACGCAGGGAAGCAATAGAAAAGGTGGAGATTTCATTAGGATCATCAGGATCAAGTATCAAGGGACCATCTCCACCCGATATTCCTCAGCTCCAGGGGGAGGTTTTAATCCCCCCGACATCAGCCCCTAAGGCAACAAGGCTTCCGGAAGTGGATCTGTCTGTCGCTTCTTTACTTCCCCCCAACAAGGCGGTAGAGGAAGCTGTCAGATTAAGATTTATGAAAGGAACCTTAATCAGAGAGGGGGTGGAGGCAGAGTTGCTGCCGCTTCACTGCTTCCTCCTCTTCCTCCTCTTTTCCCTCCTCCTCAGACCTGCGCTCCTCAGAGCGGCCAGAGGGAGTGCTGCCGGCTCCAGATCGCAGCAGCTCCTCTGCCCGTCAAAGCGCGCACACCCCACGCCCAGCCAATTCCAAGTGGGGCAAATTCAGGCCGGCTGTGCCAAGCGCGCAATGCCAGCAAGAGCCGCTGAGCGCCGGCTCTTGGGTGCTTCTGCTGGACGTGGCATCAGGCAGGGACAGGGGCAGGCGCTGCAGCTGCTGCAGCTGCTGCTTCTCCTGCTCCTCCTGGCAACCCCACTCCCGCCAGGGATCGTGGCCGCTACCTTCACGTTCTGGGAATCTGACTTGCAGCGGGAGGGTGTCTCTCATTGCCACCTATTTCCCAGAGCCTTTTACCAGCTCATTGTTAGGTACTCAATGCAGAATTGCATTTCTCCCTCATTCAGGGCTTTTAGCAAACACAGAGCTGGGAACTTGCAAGCTCCGGCTGGAGCTAAGCTCTGGGTTGGCTTCAGGAGTCTGGAGTCAGGAGTCAGGAGGATTTTAGCAACATCCTCTCAGAAATATTCTGTGTGTCACTGAATTTCCTTGATTTTGCCAACACTGTTGTTCAAACAGCATTCCATTAAGCTTTTGGGATTGGCAACGTTACAGACCGCCATTTCCTAAGATATGCCAGCAATTCATGGCACAGGTTTTAAAAAGGGTTTTCATTGGGAGAAAACTTAGCCTAAAAACTGCACTAGCATTTGGAATTTTCTAGTTTTGGAGTCTAGACTTTTCTCTTCAGTTTGTCAGCATTTTTCTTTATTTTCTTCTAGTAACACTGTATCTTATGAAAGGCAACATTATATATTCCTGGTTAGTTACTAGTTTGTGAAACTGAGATTCACACACTCACCTCATATATTTGTAAGGTGCTCACATTACTCCAAGTCTGGAAACAAGTCCAAGTCTTGCTGTGTGCATTTCATTTTTATAAAGGTTTCATCTTGCTAATTGATATATTTCTGCCCAAGCACAGCTTCATAGAGCAAGGCTGGGTCACTAGATGCTTATTTTCTATGTTGACTGCTATCCCATCTTGATAGCATTCATTTCTTCCTTATTTTCTGGAAGTAAGGATGCAGCTTAACCAAACAGCTTGTAACATAGTTCTTAGGATTTTTCTTCATTTTAGCATTCTTCGCACACTTTTCTTTAAATGTATCCTCCTAACATTTTGGGCCTTCAGAAAGGCGGGAGATTTCTGTTTCAATTTCTCTTTTGTGTAATTTATTGGGATTCTTTCTACGATAGTGTTTAGGTTTTACCTTTCTCTTAAATGTCAGATTTTTGGATTAAATAATAGATTTTTCTGTAATCTTTTGAGCTTTTTGTCAGAATAAATAACTCTATACTCATTAATAGGCTTAGATTTAGTGTGTTGCTATTTCTTACTTCAGTTTGCATTGTCTTCCCTTTAGCACTTCTTCCTAGGGTTGACTTTCTTGGCTACACATTAGTTTATTTTTATTCCTTTTCAAATGCATAGGTTGCCTTATTCAAGTATTAATAGGTTTAGATTTTGTTATTATTTCTCACAACAGAGTATTCTGCAAGTATCATATTTTTCAGTACATCTGGTGTCAAAACTGACTGATTTTCTAGGTTTTGTATATTCTATTCCTCATTCAAAGGTGTGAGCATGGGAGTCTTAACTCTGCTCTCTAGTTACTTTTGATTGCTCTTTACAGGATTTGTTCTTTTCAGATTGCCCAAGCTCTGACTCGAATTTATTTTTCTACAGGAATTCCAGTAATATTGTAACTAATGTTTTTTCCCTCCAGGATTTAATTCTTTCTCTTTTAGCACTGGTTGAGCTGTTCTTAGCTACAGATTTCTCAATCTTAAACCCTAAATTGGCCTAGTTTCTTGTTTTTGGTTTAAATGCATTAATTTTGCAACTACTGTTTTTTCAAAAGTTTCTCTTCACAAATATAAAAAAGAAAGGGGAAACTACCCTGGAAAATTATTATGGCTAAACACAAATTATTATTATATTAAATATTTATTCATATTTTTAAATTTATTAATACCAGTGTGAAATCTCCAGCCCTTGGTTAGACACAGGGCTTTACCTAATTCTCTCTCTGGCAAGGACCCGTCCCCCTTCTGCCTTCTACAGGTAAACCTATCTGGCATCTGGCTCGAAGTGTGAGACTGTGGAGAGATGGCTTGGTGGAAAGGGATTCAGCTTCAGTGCCAGAGACAGCAGAACCCAGTGCCCAATCCGGTGCCCAGCATTCTGGACTAGTCTAACTCATTGCCGGACTTAGCAAAGCTTCAGATACAGGATCCACAGAGGGACCGTGATCGTGTTCGCTTGCTTTTGGCTGCATTCTCATGCCTCACTATCAACTCCGCAAGAGTGTGTGAACATGAGCATACCAAGTCGCAGTAAAGGACAAAGACTGACCACAAGTTTAAAGTTTAAAATTTCTCCTCCGTTGAGGGGTGCAGTTTATCTTTCTTGAAGGAACAAACTTAAGCTGTTATACCCTCGCATTCCGAGAGACTGACTACTTTTGCTATTTTCATGGACATTGTTGCAATGTTTCATTTGTGTTATTTATACAAGAGTTTATGCAAAGTTATATGATATTTGTTATAAGGTTTATAAGGTATTATTTAAAAGGAAACAGTTTCAGGAGTTGACAGGTTAACCGGTACAAGCGGTGACAGCTGACAGTTGCCTCTGTTCCAAGATTGTTTTGCACATGTCAAAAGTTTACAGACCCCTCACTCACTCACTCATCTATTTCATATTTCAGACTCATATTTAAAAAACAAAAAAAGGGGAGATGTGGGGATTACACGAGGAAATTGTGCTTGCATGTGTGGGAATGACTGAGATCTGGTGCTGGCAAGCCACACCGATCTGCGAGAGTGTGGGCATTAGTGCGGCAAGCCGGCTAATGTCAGAATGGGAAACACGTGAAGAAGGACAGGTCAGAGGCTCAGGTCAGCAGGGCAGCAGGTCACAACAGAGCTAGAAGGATCTAGGAGGATCTGGATGGAACTGGATGAATCAGGACAAACCAGATGGGTCAAGCCAAGGAGGGTAACACAATGGGAACTAGGAGGGGGTGTTTACAGAGTGACATGTGCTTGGAGCATGGACAGAGGGCATGGCAAAACAACACGTGGGCTATGGAGGATGTCTTAGGGAGTGACCGGGTGTGACGTTACAGGAAACATCACCTTGTATGGGACTGCACTGCTGTAATTGGCTAGAAGTTACACTGTCGTTGTAATGATTAACTGTCATCCTGAGCTTTCAATAAAAGGAAGCCCTCGAGCTCTGCTCTTGGTCGCCTTCCCATTGAGTTCAACCTGCCTCGAGTTGTGCCGTCTTTGCCCCAGACAACAGGTAAGGGTCCTTGAATAATGTTAAAAGTGTGAAGCTCAAATAAGCCCATTATGCTTCCTTGAAGACTCCTAAGCATCCTTGCCTTGAGGTTTAGGACCACTTTCCATACATGACAATGGATAATTCTGCACATTATGAGAACCCTCCTAGTTTCCACATGCAAGTATTTCCAAAATTTGCACAGTGATGGTGAATTATTCCACAGAACTCAAATAGTATAGACCTCTCTGCAGCTAGCAGTGTCTCTTACCAACTTTGTCTGCTACACCAGCTGTGTCTGTGTCTGTATTGGGATCACTTGGCCCCTGTAATCCATGCCTTGGTAACCTAGAGACTCCATTACTGCAATGAACTCTCTTGGCCCTGGTGCAGGATGCAGTGGCTATACTGCAGATGGGAGATGATGGCTGGTAGCATGTGATTCTTCTTCCTTGGAGGTTTTTTTTAAGTAGAACTTGGATGGCCACCTGTCATGGATGCTTTAATTGAGATTCCTGCATTGCAGAGTGTTGGACAAGATGACCCTTGTGGTTCCCTCCAGCTCTACAATTCTACCTCTAACTCTGCCAAAACATCTGCACTGGCTTCCCATGTGCTGCTGGACCAAATTCAAGGCTCTTGTGTTGGAATACCAAGCACTAAAGAACACGGGCCCAGGACACCTTATCTGATCCCTTATATCCCAGACCAAACACTGGGACCATCCAGAGGAATACTATTCCCTGTGCCCTGTGCCACAGAGACCTGAATTTCCTCAACCAGAAGTCAGGTATCTAATGTTGTGGGACGTCTCATGCTGTGGAACCCTCTTCCAGCAGGGATTTGGTAGGCAACATTGCTTTTAAATTCAGGCATCTCTTGAAGGTTTTTTTTTATTAAAAAAAATATCAACAGGCCTTTGCAGCTGTTTAATTTTTATTTTTAATTATCCAGTCACCTGAATGATCATTTTATTTTTTAATGGTGTTTTATGTTTTAATACTGTACACTTCCCTGATATTATATTAAATAAATAAAATGGCAGTTCATATCCCCCTCCCCCAGTTGAATAAGGGTGTACTCTTTCTATGGAAAATTCTATAAGTTCTATAAGTGTGGTTTTTTAAAATCCTGTTGGCAATAACCCATTTGTGATATCTGAATGACTATTTGCGATACTCCTCTGTATGGAACACCCAGAAAGAGCTGACTGATTAGAGAAGCTCTCCGACAGAATGCATAAAGTGGAAATAATCCAAGCCAGATCTACAGCTGGTGTGATGTGGCAGAGCTCCACTGAAATCAATGGAGATTAATCATATTTCCTAAGATTCTTGGGCTGAACTGTAAACATAGATCAAAACAGCACATTTGAAGGCTTGTGAATCAACACCCTTGATGGAACCTTGGCACAGGAATGCTTGGGTCTCAACGCCACCAGCTACACAGCAATCTGATTAAACTATTTGACAGGGGCATAGAGAAACTATGAATCTAGAAGGATATGTCACTGTGGTTTCCAAATACAGGAAAGTAATCAGTGAATCCTTTAAAAAAAAAAGTTGGGGGCGACCTTTCAGTATAATGATTTGACTAGATCTTATCCCCATTTAATATATCCCCCCCCCACCTACCCAGAAATTATTTGAAGCTATAAAAGTGATAACTGATACCAGGGATGGGGGCATGGAGGGAGCGAAACCATTAAAACATCAGTAAAGAAAATTAAAATTAAAATGATAATAAAATGTATGTTTAGGAGCATGTGCGTGACCCCAAAACACACTTATGAGAGGTGGGAACCTTTACAGAAGCCAAACCAGGCACTTTGTTACATGGTTTTTTTTGGCAGCCAAGAGAAGCATTCATTTATTATGGATGACAAATAAATTAGCCAGAAGTTGGCTAATAGGGTGTAGCATAAACATAAAACCACACCCACATTTAAACCAATATCTTAACACACTCACATTCTGTATCTAGAGGCATAAGAAACCCTAGTCTACATGGAAAATAAAGCAGTGGAGTTATGATACTCATATCAAATAGAGAAAGGTTGCCAAGTTCTTACCAATCCTGTGTCTGGAAAGGCTCTTGCTGCTTTAATGGTGTTGTATACATGTGATAGTGTGCTTAGTAGGATAAAATGCAAATTTGTCAGTGTGTGGGTGTTTATAGTGCAGCCAACACCAGAGGTTTGGGGAATTAGTATCAGGAATTGCCACGATCATGGCCACTGGTCCCATCACCTCCTGGCAAATAGAAGGGGAAGAAATGGAGGCAGTGAGAGATTTTATTTTCTTGGGCTCCTTGATCACTGCAGATGGTGACAGCAGTCACGAGATTAAAAGACGCCTGCTTCTTGGGAGAAAAGCAATGACAAACCTAGACAGCATCTTAAAAAGCAGAGACATCACCTTGCTGACAAAGGTCCATATAGTTAATGCTATGGTTTTCCCAGTAGTGATGTATGGAAGTGAGAGCTGGACCATAAAGAAGGCTAATCGCCGAAGAATTGATGCTTTTGAATTATGGTGCTGGAGGAGACTCTTGAGAGTCCCATGGACTGCAAGAAGATCAAACCTATCCATTCTGAAGGAAATCAGCCCTGAGTGCTCACTGGAAGGACAGATCGTGAAGCTGAGGCTCCAATACTTTGGCCACCTAATGAGAAGAGAAGACTCCCTGGAAAAGACCCTGTTGTTGGGAAAGATGGAGGGCACTAGGAGAAGGGGACGACAGAGGATGAGATGGCTGGACAGTGTTCTTGAAGCTACAAACATGAGTTTGACCAAACTGCGGGAGGCAGTGGAAGACAGGAGTGCCTGGCGTGCTATGGTCCATGGGGTCACGAAGAGTCGGACACGACTAAACGACTAAACAGCAAAAACATTGCCATGCTCACATTGCCTCTTGAAGCTCACAAACACTGCCCAGTGCAGTTACCCTGAGTTTTAGGATGGCAGCAAAGGTGCCAACTTGTGCAGAAGATTGGGGGGGGGAGTGATGACGTGTGCATGACGTCAGGACATCAGGAGGAGCCAGGGGCGGGGCCACATCGCAGCTTCAATGGCTGGTGGCTCCTCCTCTTTTCCGCTCCTTCCCCCATCTTTCCCTTATGTGGCAGAAGGAGGAGAAGGAGGAGGAAGCATTAGCCACTGAAGCTGTATTCAGCTCCATGATCTGCCTGCTGTTTTTCCTCCTCCTGCATTGCTCGTCTGTTTCTGGGCACAATTCAAAGTGCTGGTTATGACCTATAAAGCCTTACACAGCTTAGGTCCAAGCTATCTGAAAGACTGCATTCCATCATACGAACATGTCCAGGTTTTGAGATCTTCAGGGGAGGCCCTTTGTCTCAGTCCGGCCACACTCACAGGCATGCTTGGTGGGGATGCAGGAGAGGACCTTCTTGGTAGCTGCTCTCAGACTTTGGAACTCCCTCCCTAGAGAATCTAGACTGGCTCCCTCCTTGTCCTTCCATTCGCAGGTGAATACTTTCTTGTGCCAGCAGGCTTATGGGAACTGACTGCTTTTAATGAAAGGGCTGCTGGCATGCTGTTTTTATTGTAATGTTTTGTATAGTTTTAATAGATGTTATATATGTATATCTTAATCATTGTTTTAAATGATTGTGTCCCGTCCCCGTCCCCCCGTGTTTTTAGTGATTCTTATTTTTACCTGTAAGCCACCTTGACTCTTGTCAGGATAAAATGTGGGGTATAAATAAATAAATAAATAAAACTGAGCCACAGTTGTTGTTGTTTAGTCGTTTAGTCGTGTCCGACTCTTCGTGACCCCATGGACCATAGCACGCCAGGCACTCCTGTCTTCCACTGCCTCCCGCATTTTGGTCAAACTCATGTTGGTAGCTTCGAGAACACTGTCCAACCATCTCGTCCTCTGTCGTCCCCTTCTCCTTGTGCCCTCCATCTTTCCCAACATCAGGGTCTTTCCCAAGGATTCTTCTCTTCTCATGAGGTGGCCAAAGTATTGGAGCCAGTGGACAGCTGTTATTTTTGGTGGAAGCTGAAGTGCAGTAGAATAGAAGCAGCGATGATTACAATGGATACAGGTCAGAATTGAAGTTGATGCCTTCTCACATCACTGCCTGTTACTAGATGCTAGAGTGAATAACCTGTTGTTGAAATGAAAACAAGGTTACTGCCAAGCAGATCTCAGAAGTAAGGATAAGTACGGAAAAGTCACGTTTCTGCATCATCTACTAATATGCTCTTCCCATGTAGAGACCTTTTTGACCACTTTGAGAAACAGCTGCAGATCGGATGGTATTTTGATCTTATTATTGGTATCCACTATGCTAATTTGTCCTCGGGAATCAACTTGAACCATTGTGGAGGTATTCAGGCCATGCCAAAAGCATCTGCTTCTTACAAGGCAAAATATTTGCACATGCCAGCAAAGCTGGTAAGGTAAAGCGCCTTTGAAAGATTATCAAACTCCTCAGCAGACTGCCCTAATGTCCAATATAAATCAGACCCCCTGCTGAACATACTCAGCCATCTATAAAAGGGGAAGAGAGGAAAGTGTTCAGCTTCATCTGAGATTTAAAGGAACCTGAAAAGGTTCTGAGCCTTATGTTGAGTTAATTGTCTCTGATCTTTTCCCTTCGCACCTGGAGACCTTTGTGAACCTCAGCTGCTATGAAATATAAATTGCTTTCTAAAAATATTTTACATGCTCTTCACATCCCTTACTCAGATCCTATTCCATACTGTGGCTGCTGCATCTTTGAGCTGAAAGCTTTTAGCAACACAGGGTTAGAGGAGGAATTTGCTTGGTCCACATATTTAAGCAAGCTGATATAATTTGCATCTCCCAGACAAATACATGAAATACAATATAATACAATAAAAATATTATTTATGAATAATGAATAATAAATTGCCCAAGCCTGGCAGGGAGTTCAGCCTTGTCATCAGCCTGGGTTAGAATATCTCCAGCACTCCACGTATCAGCCTTGGTGATTGCATGCTTGTCTACCTGTGTTTCACCATAACCAGCAGCAGCTTCTCCACCAAGCCGGACAAGCGTATCAGAAAGGCAGCTATAGCAATGGTCATAGCTGCCAAGTTATCCCTTTTTTACAGGGATTTTCTCTTATGCTGAATAGGCTTCCTCGCGAGAAAAGTGAAAACTTGGCAGCTATGGCAATGGTTCACCTCTCCAAAAGGGTATGGGAGAATGTGATCCTAACGTCCAATACCAAGATGAAGGTCTGCTAGGCTTGCATGTTGAGCATGCTGCTTTATGGAATTGAGTCCATGGGCAACTTACAACCACAGGAACAATGCCTCAATGGTGTCCATATGTGCTGTGTCAAGAAGATTTTGGGCATCACATGGCAGGACCAGAGTCTCAAACAAAAATGTGCTTTCCCAAGCCCACATTCCAAGCAACCTCTATGCTGGCTTGGCCATGTCCACAGAACAGAAACTGGCCGGATCCCCAAGGCTGTGCTCTATGGGGAGCAGGCTTCAGGCATCAGGCCCGTTGGCAGACAAATTCAGCATTACAAACATTTGCAAACAAGACACGAAGGCTGGCAACATCAACCCTACCACTTGGGGCTCCCTTGCAGATGAGCATAGTGCCTGGAGACACAGTCAGGTTGTATATCCACAGCAATGACCAGAAGAAGAATGACCACTGGGAGGATCGCAGAGAGAATAAATGCCATGGTGCATCTGCAGCAGCACAACTGGGAGCCTTCATCTGCCCCAGCTGCAACAAAACATGTCTCTCCTGTATCAGTCTCTACACCTACAGCAGGTGCTGCAACTCTCCAATGGGTTGATTTCACCCCCAAAGGTACACTCCTCCATTGTCTCCTGAGACAGACAGATGTAAACTGATAAAATAGTATTTAAATCTGAATTTTAATGTGGCTTTTTAAAGGGACTGGCAGGGCTCCTAAGAGTGTGTGGCAGAGACAAGGGATAAGGAGAGTGACCCAAGAGAGGGGACCAGTGATTTTTGGGGTGTCAAGCCACCCCCAAGGCAGAGGCCAGAAGAGGAGGGAGAGTCAGGGCTGTCTGAGGTGGAGAAAGGTGAATAGGATGCTGCCGAGGACGAAGAGATAGAATCATAGAGTTGGAAGAGACCACAAGGGCCATCCAGTCCAACCCCCTGCCAGATGGTTCAGGAGAGGGACAGATAGGAGATTCCACACCTTCCCCTGCTCCACTGTCTCCTAGAACCAAGAGAGGGGCTTGAAAAATGGAAGGGCAGCAACGACTTCCGTGCAGGAGAAGTCTCAGGTTGTGGGCACGCAACCTGTCAGAGGAGGATATATAAGCCGAAGGAGGGGAGGAGCTACACTGTTGCCGCAACTGCTCCATAAGGCCAAGACTTGTGAAAAGTTATCTATAGGTCAGAAGCGTGTGTATCTGGAGGACCGTGGAATCTGCTGTAAATGTTTCTCTTGCAAATAGAAAGTCATGTGCCTTCCTTATCTGGGATGGGCCGTGACAGGTGCTATCCAATGCCTGTTAGGAGTAGACTCATTGAGGTTTATAGCCATGACTAACTTAGGTTCATTGATTTCAGACAATCAGTTATGAAGAGAACCTAGTTGGACACAATCCATAATCACAGATTAATGTGGAAATGGGATGGAGCCGACTGATGAATAAACACATTCAAAGTAGAAACTGGAAACATTGATCTGTTATCCCAAGATATAACCATATTTTATTCTAATAGTGATGGTGGTGGGTATTTTGAGACCTTAGGAGACCTTTAATCAGTTGATCCTGCCATAAATAGGAAAAGGATTTGGGGTGGGGGAGTCCCATTTTATTTAGAAGAATCAAGGGGTGGCAGGCAGGAGATCAGTCTAAAGCGGATGCCTCTGATTATTTTCATCTTAAGAAGAGCAGTGAGTATAATCTTGCTTTGGAGTGGAATGGCAAAGAACAGGAAATGTAATGAAGCAAATCCTTTGCAGCTGAAATGGGAAGAAGAGCATAATGATAAAAAGAGAATTGGGGCTGGGAAGTGGACATAGCCAAGCCAGGCAGGACAGCTTACTCTATATGGTATTAGCCCCTTCGTGCATTAATTAGATGTAAGCATGTTGGTTATATGAGGCTGGTTATCCCACAAATATTGGTTTGTGAGGTGGTGGAAGATATTGTTCTGTCTGGCAAGCTGAAATGCCGCTGCACTGACAGAACGGTCTCCTTAGAGCTGCCTTGAACTCCTTCCTTGGTGCTTAGTCTTCAGCAAAAATCTCTCTGAAGCTGCTCTTTGCACTTCTTTTTTTTTTTTGAATGATATTTATTTATTTTTTCCCATCACCAAACCTGAACATTGTTCTTCATGCTTGTATACATATACATATACATACATATACATACACATATACATTTATGTTTGTTTGTTACAATTTTTCGTATCGTATTTCTAATCCTCCTTTCCCAGAGAAAAAAAGGGAAAGGAGAAAAAAAAAGAAAAAAAGAAAAGAAAGTAAATTTTATCTTTGGACTTCCTGTTATCTCCATCAGCATACTCTCCTCTTTTTGTCGCAGAGTGTATATTCAATCCATGCTATCTCTGTTTTTACATATCGTTTGACACTCCTATTTCTTAAGGAAACTGATTTCTGCAAATCCAAACAGATTTTTTCCCCTTTTTACTCAAACGCTATCATAGAAATTTTGTTCTCAGTATATTTTCTAACATATTTCTTGTACCTGTCCCATTTTTTTAGAAATTCTTCTTTAACCTTTCCTCTCAAACTGTTTGTTAACTGTGCCATTTCAGCAAACTCTTGAAGTTTATTTTGCCAATCTACAATTCTTGGAGCTTCTTTTTCTTTCCATCCTTTGGCAATAACAATACGAGCCGCTGCTTTTCCCTTTCCCCCCCTTTTTTTTGATGTTGAATCCTAGTAATGGGGCTACCCTTGTTCAATTCGACTTCAACTTTCTTCCTCCTGTTGTTGCGGTTCTTCCTGTTCTCCCTCCCCTCCCCCTGTAAAGCCTCCGTGGCTCCCCTTGTCGTGCAAATAGCAGCTGTCAAAAGACGATTTTTGTCGGGATCACATCAGAGGGAAGCATTAAGCTCCCCTTGGGCCTCCTAGTCTCCAAGTTCCTCAGGTTTCCCCACAGCTTCTATCTGCTGCGGGACAGCTAGAACAACACGCCAAAGACATTCGGATTTCATTCAGATAATTAACACCAGCCTCTCACTAAGATGTCTGAAGAAGGTCTTTCCAATAAAGCCCTGCTTTCCTCTGGCAATATTCCATCATCTTCACTCCAACCCTCCAACACATTTGTATTATTCTCATGCCTACTTTATCTGCCAATTACATTTTATTGCTGTAATTTGGAAGCAAGTCCCTTAATGTTTCATATTCTGTACAGTGTGATGTTATCTTGAGACCATCATTTATAGAGAAGAGGAAGAAATGACTGCTGGGACATCGTAATATATCTGCTAGATTTGGAGCGAATCCAGATACCACTGATGTCTGTGGTGGCCTATAATAGGAGTTGGCTGGTAGCCTCTGACAGAGGGCAGTGTGGTGGGGACAATCCTGTAGTCCTCTCTCATACGGCTTCCTGTTCCTAACTTGAAATCAATACAAATTATTTGGAGAATAAAGATGATGATTCGCCACTATAAAGTAGTGATGCAGTGTTTATGGAAAGTGGAGCTTTCCTGCTCTTGGACACCATAATTACCTTGTAGAACTGAGCAATAACACATTGAACTCAGTCCAGAAAAGCATTTAGCCAGCTGCATTGAAACAAGGAGCAGGTTTCTGAACTGGTTCTGAACTGGTGTTTGAAATCTGTAATGGGCTGGATGAGGGTAAACAAACTGAAATTAAAACCACAAAAGACAGAGGCACTTGTGGTTGGTAGGCCTACTGATCTAGGAACAGGATGTCAATCTGTTCTGTATGGGGCAGCACTCTAAAAGGGGGCTTCACACATTGGAAATACTCCTGCCCCCTGGAATTAGCTACAGATCTGGCCTTGTTGTTACATGAGTTGTGGCTAGGAGTGATCCCATTCTTGGTATGGTCAGATCTGGCGATGGTCCTATACATCTCAGTTAGAATACTCTAGAACAGGGTCTCCAGCTGCTGTTGGACTACAACTTCCTTCATCCCTAGCTAGCAGGGGTCAAGGATGATGGGAATTGTTGTAGTGCAAAAACAGTTAGAGACCAAACAAAATGCTATACAAAATGCTATATGCCTCCTGGAGCATGGGAAGTTGAGAGCAATTCTGCTTGTGATTTTCAGTGGAATAGGAATAACTGGATGGCGCTAGGAGCTGCCAAGCTGCAAGTACCCTAATTCAACTAGTGATCATTGCATCTATGGGTCCTCTTTTATCTTTATTACAGTCCTTGGCTTAAAGCTATTTTGCATATTACAAGAATGCAGCACTACAGGCGCAGTTTGCCCCTCCCTCCTGTTGTCATGGTGGCAATCCAGTCACATTAGCGGGTCAACTTTTCTGGTAGACTAAGGAGCCAATATACCCATTCTGAGCATGCTCAGAGCTGTTTCATTGAAGGCCAAACCCATGGTAGCAAAGCTCAGCAGCCAGCTTCCCTGAACAGCTACTGGTATGTTGTTTCATTCTTTATTACTTCTTTCAAAGTTTGTGTGAGTGAGTTCCACCGGACACACTGTGAGTCTTTTATTTGTAAAACAAATGGGCTGGGCTGGGCTGGGGTTTTGTTTTTCTTTTAATGGATGGGAATGATTGGGATGACAAATTGCTTTTTAAAAAAAAGTTTTTGACGCATTTGCTGTAGCAGTTCACCCTCATTAACAGCATAATTATGCTAAGAGAATAAGGAAAGAGAAAATAAAAGAAAGGAGGCTGTTTGTCTTCATAGACATATATTTCTTTTTGGCCAGCAATGGATGCTATGTGCCAGTGCTAGTCCTATCATATTATTAACTAATTCATTCTCAGCTCTGATGTCTTTTCTGACGTTAGCATGTTTATTTAGGTGAACAAATAGCCCCACCCCCAAAAGAGGGCTGTGCACAGGGCCACATGCACCACAAATTGGTCACAGTTTCCTTCTGAGTAAACATGCATGGGATTACACCGCAAGTTGCCAATTTTGACATTTTTGCACATTCTTTTGTTTGTTTTACTGTAGCATCTTGCAGGGCACCAAATTGGTTCTATTGGGTTTTGGAAATAAACATCGGTTTGTTTTCAGTGTAGCATGGCAGTTTTTATTCCCCCTCCCCCGTTGCTTGAAATGTTGATTGAAAGGCCATTAGCATCCACGCTTTTGGAAAACCATCACCATCAAGCACATACATCTTTAATATTTACATTGGATGTTTAATAAAGCAGATAAAAGATAATGACTGTTTTCTCGTATTTTAGGAGAAATAATGGGGCTAAGCCATCAATAATAAATTACAAGAAGCTCTGTTTGCTTTGAAAATTTGATATGCTATCAGTCAACTTTGGTCTTAATGATCTGTTGCTCATCTACCTCCTAGCTATAACAAGACAGGTAGTAGATTTTTACTGACTCTGAGCTGAAGTGTGTGTGGAGGGGAAAGCAACCATGCAGGCCACTGTGAAGTCCAGTAGGACATGATATTCGTTTGCTCAGCTCACCTGACCCCGACTGACTGTACTCTGTGTCTCTCCCACCTAATCCCTTTTTAACCAGTGTAGACCCATTAAAATAGATGAACATAACTAAGTCAGGTCTATTAATTTTGATAGGCTTATTGTAAGTAAAACCTTGTTGAATATAATACTTGGCATTTGACTTGGAGCAATGCTTTGTGCTCGGTGTGGAAGATATGGAATAGGGAACAGGATATGGGGGAGGAACGAGGCTCACAGTGTGAGTGGAATGTGTGTTAGAAGAATAAAGTGCTGGGGTTTAGAGGAACAGAACCAGAAGCTTCACCCATCTTTAGATTTAGTAGTCTTGGCATCATATAAGAACGGCCACATGGACCCACAATCAACCACCTGAGGGACAAATGCCAAAGTGGATATGGTTGGAGTGTAAATGTGAGTGTGGTCTATTTTTGTGTTTTTTATTTAAAGGACACCTGGCAATGGGAGGTCTGAAAAACCTTTGGGCATTGCAGCAAGAGTCCTATAGTAAAGTATAGTAAGTAAAAAGTTGGTTTTTTTAAAAAAAAGAATTAAAAACATTTTAAAAAGCATTTTCTTTTTAAATAAATAAATTTGGGAGTGCATTTTGACCCAACAGAAACTTTTTAGCATCATGGGATCACAGCAGTTGTTTTTAAAAGTTCTTTTTTTAATGACACATTTTGGCAGAAATCTTTGGGAGTCACAAAAAACCTTGCAGGGGACCTATGTGGCTAGCCACTCCTGGCAAAACAGTCTTTTAAGAGCTAATAGAGACTAGTAAGTAATGTGTATAGGGAAATAAGCTATCTCTTATTCCTATCTCTTTGGATCTCTCATTGACCAAGGATGGGGAACCTCCAAGTGTTTCTGTACTCTAACTCCCATCATCCCTGACCATTGGTCATGTTGCCTGAGGATTCCCATACACCCTTGCCACTCTTGCCTGTGAGCAGGCCAGCTTCAGCTCCCTGTGATCCTATCACTGGCATTCATTGCCACTTCCAAAGGAGCTGAAAAGTTCTGTACTGTACTGACAAAGTTACATAACATGACTTGTTCGAGTTAGGTAAATTGATATGGCTACATTTCATTTGTACTCAAAAGAAAAGATGGCTCATTTATGAACAAACAACAGGAAAGGACATTTCCTCCCAAGAGGCAAGTTAACATAATAAAAGTTTCTTTGATTACCTCAGGAACTCAGAAATGAAAGGCACATTTCAGCTCCATCTGTAGATGTCCTCATTTTGTTTTGTTTTTTTAGGTTTGCTACCTGCAGTTGCTGCTTTGTGCTGCAGCCCTAATCACACTTTCCTGGGACTAACTTCTGAGTGGACATCCTTAGGATTGTGCTGCAAGGCAGCTTTGTGCAAATTCTGAATTCAGCTAAGTCAAAATTCTATGTTAACAGCACAAAGCACCATTACTACCCTTGTCAGTTACCAGGGAAGAGATTTTCCAGCGGTGGATTTAAGGCAGCAAAACCAGTTCCACCACCATATCCAAGCGGTGTGAGATTCCAGAGGTCTAGGTGTTTCCTTTGGAATAGAGGCACAGCAGAGACCATGGTGCCTTTATGATATATGGTTTGTTCAGGGCTTTTTTTTCCAGCTGGAACTCACCGGAACTCAGTTCCAGCCCAGCACTTCTCAGGTGGGCGCCAATGCCATTATAAGAGAACAAGGGAGGTGTTGATGGTGAGTTCTGGCACCTTTTCCTAGAAAAATAGCACTGGGTTTATTTCACATATATACAACCTGAGCCTACGATGGCGGGTTCATACTCCAAGAGGGTCCTGTCTCTCCCACTGCTGCAGCCTCCAATTCAAAACAACGTGCTCTGAACCACCCCCTCCAACTTGCTGAATTTAACAGACAGACCCCTTTCCCCCTCGATCATGCCACAGCCACCTGAAATCCTAAAACTTCTTCCTAACAAAAACTCTGGAATTGTTTTCTGACTTACAATCTTAGAGGTCAAGGTGTGGCTCCACCCATCTGACGGCTGGCAGAGAGTCTCTGCTTTGCTGATGGCCCATCTTGTCTTTCTTCTCTGTTAATGGCCTGTTTCTCTGGCAATCCTCTGACACAGGAAGCTGGGTCCAGCTATTAAGAGTCTAGCTTCCGGTTTAACTTTTCAAGCATTAAATTCTGACACTTACTAAATTCAGGAATTATGGGTGCCTTGTACCCACAAACTGGCACCAAAACAACAATATAAAAGCAGCAATACCCCTGATCTACTTTAAGGCACAGAAAACCACTTGATCCTGATCACTTGGTCATGATCAAAGTGCGTTCTCTTCACACTCTGTTCTGCTAGCAGACCTAGGCTAGGATGGTTGGTTTTCCTTCTGAGTGAGAGGGACTCTGAGCAAGAGATCAAGTAGCTTCATAAAAAGGTAAAGGACCCCTGACAGTTAAGTCCAGTTGCGAACAACTCTGAGATTGCGGTGCTCATCTTGCTTTACTGGCTGAGGGAGCTTCTGGTGAAACCAGAACAGCACACGGAAACACTGTTTACCTTCCTGCCGGAGTGGTACCTATTTATCTACTTGCACTTTTGACATGCTTTCCAACTGCTAGGTTGGCAGGAGCTGGGACTGAGCAACGGCAGCTCACCCCGTCATGAGGATTTGAACCACTGATCTTCCGATTGGCAAGCCCTAGGCTGAGTGGTTTAGACCACAGCGCCACCCACATTCCCTAGTCACTTCATAGCCTTTTTCAAAATAATGCCCCAAAACACGGGTGGGGAAAGCTCATGCCAAAGGGCCAAATGTGGCCTGCCAGACCTCTCCATATGACCTTTGGGGTTCTACCCCAGCCATATCCCTACCCAGGCCACACCGTCACCCCCTCATTGTGTTTTTTTGCCTAGCTGGAACTCTGATAATGCCTTTTGCTTGCTTGTTTGGGGAGTAGGGAGTGGTGTGTGAGTTTGAGTAGAAAATGGCCATTTGTGGTAAAATTAACATTCATTGCTTCGCCTGTCCACCATTGGCATGCGGTGCGTCCCCACCTCTGCCCAAAAGAGTACACACTCAGAACAGGCTTGCAGTTCTGGCCAAATTTTTAAATGGCAACCCTCCCCCTTCCTCCTCTCTTCCCTACAGGCATAGGCATGCGCTAGGTTGTAATAAATAACTGTTCCTGAAGACTGCCTGCATGGAGCAGCTTTAGTGAAGTGCAACTGTGTTTTATTTAGAGTAATAAACTAGAAATAAATGGGATCCACTTGACCTATTCCAGCCACTAGCAAAGGTATAGGCTGCGCTTTCAGAAGTTGCTGATGTGTCTATTCGCTACCAGAGCAGGGAATGTATTTCTTACTTCAGCTGCTGTCATTAGCAAAGAAGCTTATGAATTTGCTGGGCATCGAGGTATCATAAAATGAACGGATCCGAAGAAATAAAAAGTTGCTAACACAATTATGGGATGACTGTCAGCATTCTTTGGTGTGCTGCCAAACGACACAGTGTGGTTATGGAGCACTCAGAAGTCAGGACTTGGTTTGCAGGGGGAATAGAAGTTAGCATAAACATCTCACTAATTACTTTCTTTGTGTATTAAATTGCACTGATGGGTCTCGTGGGGGGCGAAATAACTTGTCTGAAAGGGACTTTTGGAAGGTGATTATCACTGTGCTTGGTTTTGCTGACACAAATTTGAACTTTCAAGGAGATGCTGCCTCTTCTTCAGCAATTTATGGTTGTTATGTGCAACTGAAAAGCAACCACAACTCCTGGGTCTTTAAAAAGGAGAAACCTCAGGGAAGTGGAAAATATAGTATATTGGCCTCTAGTTTGAAGCCAGTCCTGTGAAAAAGTCCTCATTTGCATCCAAATTAACTCTCTTCTAGAAAGGCTTAGCTTCAGCATCCATACTAGTACCCTGCCTTGAATGCAAGCATATCCGAATTCAGTTCTTAGCATCCTCCTCTTGAAAGATCAAGAGCAGTGCAAATGGCCAAGGCATGAAAGCTTTGAGAGCTGTTGTACTTGGAGGCAGACCAGGGAGGGTTAGCTAATGTGTTGAACTACAACTCCCATCATCCATAACTATTGGCCATGCTGGGGCTAATGGAAGTTGTTGCCCAACAACATCTGCAGGGGCTTGTTTCTGACTCCCTAAATCAGGGATGGGGAACCAGCAGTTTTCCAGCTGTTGCTGGATGACAGAAGCAAGCTGGCAGTAAATAGCACCATTCAAGTTGGAGTTAACTCTTTATTAGCAAGAACACAATCTGCACAGAGTACCAGGACTAAATGAGCACAGCAGCTCCATGGATCAGTTGCTGAAATGGAAAGTCCCCTCCTCCCCAGGGTTTTTCCCCAAGCAATCAGAGACTGTGCCTGCGTTAAGCCAACCTCTCCTCCATTCTTTCTATGTCTCTTCTGGTTCTGGGAGACAGGGAGAGGAGGAGAGCTTATCACAGCAGGAGAGGGGAGACACCTGTGATTCTTCACCAGCCAGATTCATTTATGCCTCTTGTCTTCCCTCATCCCCAGCTTCAGCTTCTGCCTCTGATTCTGGACCGCTCTCTGCCACAGTCTCTCCCAGCTCACTAAGCCCTGTTACCTCTTCAGTTTGCAACACTTCCTCCTCCCAGTCTTCTCCCTCTTCTCTTCCCACTCAACATTGTCCCATCACTACTCCCTGGGTTCTGAGCCTTTCTCCCTTGCGGGTTCCCCAGCAGTTTCCTCCCACCATTCCTCTGCATCCAACCAGTCCAGAACACTAGAGCACAACTCCCATCGCCATTCACCTTGGTCCTAGTGGGGGCAGATGTCTGACATTGAAAGAGTCACAGGTTTTCCAACCCTGCTCTAAATGGCAGCTTGTTATACAATGATCCCTACTCCCCCCCCCCACTTTTCTTAAGATCAAAATGGGCCAGGAGGATAATGACTGGGGATGTTCAAAAACCAGAAGTAAAAAAAGTATCTCATAATCTGTGCAGAATAGAAAGCTATGTTTTGACTAATTATGTGACCCACTTTCCTTAGTGCTGCTTCCATTCTAAGTTCTTTATTCCTCTTACATTTTCTGGAACATTTGAAAGTTAATTTGTCAGGTCTCTTGATCCAAGAAACTTCTCCTCTGTGTGACTTCGTTGCTGCCTGCCCACCTCCTCTTCCCCAACAGGTATAGGATTTTTCTCATGCTGCAAGCTTCAAAACACTGATGCTCAGCAGAATGCTGCCAATTGATTAAGGAAGCTGCCCACCCTCAAGGTCATGATGATTTCCTCAATCTATCCTGCTCCCCCCCCCTGTCCCGTTCCCCCCCTCCCCCCAGCTCCCAGTGGGGCATTCTTTGTGAGAAACAAATCCTCTTGATCTGTTTAGTGGTAGAATCTGCTAACTTGCTGATAATACTAGAATACAGAGGATATTGGATTTCTTAAGGAAGCTCTTGAAGTTGTGTTCTCGGAGCTTTAGAGGTAATTGAGTTTCCAGCAGACAGAGGTTTTGGTGGGTCCCAGTTTGCATTTACAATGCATTATCTGAAACATTTCCTTGAGTGTTATTGGAGAGGGTTGGCTGAAGGTTTTACTGGTAATGGAAGAAAGGAAGGCAACATGATCCAGCTGTGCTGGAACTGCAGCAAGGAGGGCAACCGGAGATGTGGAAAGGAAGGCATGTTCCTTTTGCACTGAATGGAGGTGTATCTTGGTGAACCTTCAGAATTACCAGCATTGGGATGCGAATTTGGTTAACTCAAAATGGCACTTGAGTTCCTACAGGGACCATTCCTCCATAACTCTCCCACAGCTCAGGTTGCAATCCAAGCCGCAGAGAAGCCATGGATTGTGGAAATAGGCTTTACTATCTCCTGCTCTCACTGCTGTTGCTTCAGTGGTGGGGAGGGAAAGAAGTCCCTCTTCTTCCCTATCACCATCCCCAATGCCTGAAATGTTGGTCTAGCAGTATGCTAGATTCTGGGACTCTGGGACACATAATTTCCCTACAGCACCTGGGCTGATGCCCACATTAAGGACATCAGGGGCTCTGATAAAATTACATTTTCCAGGGTCCTTGACACCTGTAACTCTTCCCTAGCAGGAAGAAGGAGAGGTCACTGCTAAAACAACAACAGCCAATCAGAGTGTCCTCCGTTTGAGGGTTTCCCAGCCCTTCAGAATAGATTCCCAAGGGTTACTGGCTCCCTTCCCCCTCCATTAGTGCATGCTTCCACTGGAGCAACAGCACCAAAGAGGACCAACTGGATTCCGCCCATTTCTTTAATGTGCTGCGAGGATCTTTGTTAGATGGGGTGTAGGATCATGTAGCCTTCTTCAGAGGCTCTGCTCGGAGTGCCTCCACCAAATTAAGTGAAGCAGGCAGCCCCCAGTGCCTTCTCAGAGGACCTTTTCAATAGGTGGCAACCCTAAGTTATGGAAGAATGTTCCCCAAGAGGTTCACTTGACAACATATGTGATATTTTGGGTGCATAAGAACATAAGGAGAGCTTGTTGGACCAAGCCAATTTAGTCCAACATCCTGTTCTCAAGGTGGTCACCCATATGCGTGTGGAAACCCCACAAGCAGGACCTGAGCCCAACAGCACTGTTGCCAGCAACTGGTATTCCAGGAGCATTGCTGCCTCTGAACGTGGAGGTAGAACATAGCTAACATGGTTGTGCCAGAAGAAGACTTTTTGTTTGTTTATTCAAGCTTCTTAAATGGCTAATTTTGATATAGTTGGTGTCCTTAGCTTCTGATAACTTTTTAAATGTTTTATATTGCCCAGATAACTTATGAGGAAATGCATCAGTTCTGTTAATGGGGGAAGATAGCTTCTGATGTGATATGATGTTCATCTTGTGCTGTTATGTTCTTATGCTTAATTCAGTGGATTGCTTAACTGCAGGATCCAATGACTGGCTTATAAACAATTAATTTTAAAAGCGGGAATCTCATGTTCGTGCTTATTTATTTATTTGATCGTCTGACTTTTGAGTCTTTAGGATGCAGCGGAGATGTGCTTTAATCTTTTCATTCTTTACCCCAAAGGCCGAATTCATACATTTTTAAAATAAAACAAAGGAGACCAAACAAACAATTCACACAAGCCCTCCAATGCTAAGATTTGAGAAACCCTCAACTATCATATAAGTTGAGAAAGAGAAGCCAAGTTAGTACATAAGATTTGGACACTGAAATCTAGCCTTGCCGTGCCTTTTTATTTAATTTCAGCTCCCTTCAGGTCCCAGATGAAGAACAAATACTGTTAAACACAGGAAGAAACAAATATTGATTGATATTCTGTGTTGTTTTTGAATCAGGTTGCTGAGGGAATGTTCAAAGCTTGATGTTCTTCAGGCACTGAATCCAAATGCAAACATGACTATTCTCAATGGAAATGCAGAGTCTAGGGCTGCCTTCTGCCTGTGGATGCCACTTGCACAAAAGACTCCAACTGCATTGTGCTGGAAGTGCTCTGAGTGAGCCTTGGCACACCGGGAGTTGCGGACTTGCTTCAGCTTCCATGCAGCA
This sequence comes from Zootoca vivipara, assembly GCF_965207765.1. Classification (NCBI taxonomy): domain Eukaryota; kingdom Metazoa; phylum Chordata; class Lepidosauria; order Squamata; family Lacertidae; genus Zootoca; species Zootoca vivipara. Next base: position 77,928,692 of record NC_142584.1, on the reverse strand, counting down.
CTTGGACCCCTTGTGGTAAGAATGATTTGCTCATCACAAAATTGTTTACATTGTCAGAATCAAAGGACTAGATCTTTTCCGTCTCTGAGGTAAACAAGAACGGTTTAAATTTTTCACAAAGTAAACGTTTAGAGGTAGTTATATTACGGTTCGGAATGGTTTAATATATTAAAAAAACAACAACAACCCTCTCCCTGCCTCACCCACCACCAGGACAAGACTTTTGGAAAGCATGTTAGGGCAGGTCTATTCCAATGAAGGGGCGCGGGTGGCGCTGTGGGTTAAACCACAGAGCCTAGGGCTTGCCGATCAGAAGGTCGGCGGTTCGAATGCCCACGACGGGGTGAGCACCCGTTGCTCGGTCCCATCTCCTGCCAACCTCGCAGTTTGAAAGCACGTCAAAGTGCAAGTACACATTTAAGCAGGGAGGAGAGGCAGAGAAATGAACTGAAATTCTTGTGTGGGTGGAACATCCACTTCGTGTTCCATGACTTTTGCACCTGGCTCTGCTTGATGGATCTGGGGTTCTAGTAAACAGCAGCAGCAGCAACAACAACCACCCCAAAGTGGATCCAAGAACTCCAAAGTCAGCCCACCCAACCATCCTGGATAAAGCTTTCCTAGGGGTTAGTTCACACATCAGTTTTGTGTATATATATCGGTAAGCTTTTAATTCATCTGTAGCAACCCCTCAAAGATAAGAAATCTCACTGGATTAAGTCAGCCTAGCAGTGTGATGAGTGAGATGTGCAAAGTCTAGAGTTTGATCCTGAACTGAAGAGGAAGATTAGCATTTTTCTATAGAGCACAATACAAATGGGATAGCTATCTGAAATACAATTCTTATTAATGAGGTCAATCCATGTGTAAAGGGGTCATCAAGTATCCAATAATATTTTCTCTATGAACTTTAAAGTGAGCAGTTTGTGCTTGTACTAATTTTTATTGATATGCAAGAGTTTCTTCCCCCAACTGTTAAGCTCCTGTTAACACCCATGGCTTCCTGACCCCACTAACTGTGAGATATATTGATCCTTTTTGTGTTGTGATCTATTTTTTTTAAAAGGCAATCTTCTTCAGAGGTTCAAGATTAAGCTCTAGACTTGCACGCCTCGCTAATCACACAGCTAGTCCAACCAAATCCGTTGAGATTTGTCAGAGTTGTAGAGTTTGCCTCAGATAAGCTTTGATTCAGACCCTTTGGCTGTTTCTGCCTAGAGCTTTTTTTCAGTGGCTTAATCAAACTCAAATGATCTCAGAAGCTCCCGCCAGTGGTACAGTTTAATGACTGCTCCATATTCTAAGGAGTTGCTCTGCTGCCTTAAGAGATCAACTAAAGGACAGGTTTCAGATTCAGAGTCTGCTGTATAAGCCTCCTACAGTTCTGGATGGGATTTTAATTGCAACCCTGCTTCCTTTAGAATTGGCAAAATAATGTCATCACAGCTGTAGGGCAAGAAGAAGAGAAGCAAAAATATTGGCTGGATATTCGCTTTCCTGTAGCAAGAGAGACTTATTTCATATCTGCCTCTTTATAAATTGGTAGATATCGGGCCTTTGTTCCTTTCAGACATTCCCTCATGGTATGAATTGAGCCACATTCGCACCACATAGTTAAAGCACTATATGAGACTACTTGCAGTTATGTTGTTGTTGTTTAGTCGTTTCCGACTCTTCGTGACCCCATGGACCAGAGCACGCCAGGCACTCCTGTCTTGCACTGCCTCCCGCAGTTTGGTCAAACTCATGTTCGTAGCTTCAAGAACACTGTCCAACCATCTCGTCCTCAGTCGTCCCCTTCTCCTAGTGCCCTCAATCTTTCCCAACATCAGGGTCTTTTCCAGGGATTCTTCTCTTCTCATGAGGTGGCCAAAGTATTGGAGCCTCAGCTTCACGATCTGTCCTTCCAGTGAGCACTCAGGGCTGATTTCCTTAAGAATGGATAGGTTTGATCTTCTTGCAGTCCATGGGACTCTCAAGAGTCTCCTCCAGCACCATAATTCAAAAGCATCAATCCCCTTCATGGATCAATGCGTTGTCGTGGCGAAGGGGCTTGAATAACTCAGAGAAGCTATGAGCTATGCCATGCAGGGCCACCCAAGATGGACAGGTCATAGTGGAGAGTTTTGACTAAACGTGATCCACCTGGAGAAGGAACTGGCAAGCCACTCCAGTATCCCTGCCAAGAAAACTCCGTGGACAAAGACAAAGACAACTTGCAGTTATATTATATATTTATTTGGCATTGCCTGACATTTTCAGAAGGTAAAATTAAAATTCTTTGGTTTTCTGAAAGCAGTTTATGTGCTTCTTCATCACACGTAGGCTTACCAAGCTAAATGTTGTCCAGTCACAAAAAAACATAACAGCAGATTTGAATTCCTCACACCCAAAAACATATTTTAAAGACCCCTCACCGAAAATTAAGTTTCAGCTCCTAAAATGACATGTCCTTTTGCTGGGGGCTTGTTGTCATTTTAAAGTATTTGCATTTCTTTAAAAATGTAGAGGTTGGCCTAGGTTTAGACACAACTTAGCACTTTAACAGACAGCCGAAGTCCACTCACTCCTCCTGCATTCGATCCCCAGGGAAAGAGTCGGCATCCTCTTATACTTGAAACTCAGCACAACCTCTCAAGTCTAGCGAACATAATGTACAAATAAATTGCAGATAACAATTTCAGGTATTGATTTATGTTTTACTTTTTGCAGAATAAACCGATGTTAAGTAAACAATGTGGTATTTTTAGGCTTGGATGAAATGGAGCTACGTACCTCACAGGACAAAACATTTCTTTCAAGTGAAGGTTAAAAAGGACAAATGTTTCTGGAGAGAGAGTTAGCACAACTGTTGTCAAAGCTTCTTTTCAAATAAGACTACACGGTGGCTGTTGCTCGGCCCTCCTAAAAATCAGTAAGACTTTTCATTATAAGGATTGGGGTGATTACAGTTCTTATTATTATCTCAAAGCAGATTTCTCTCTGTATCATACAGATTCTCCTGTATCCTCCTAGAAGCTGCTCATGCTGTCTCTGCGCCATGTGCCGTATCTATGCAATGACTCTGACCCCTGAGCATCCTTGACACAACCTTTTGAGTGATGGATCCACGTTGATAGAGGGCCCTAGAGAACCCTGGCTTATTCATGGGCTGACGTAGCAAAGGGTCAGAGTTGTGGGCGCTTGTCTTTTCTAGACATAGCACACCAATTAAATCCATTTCTGTATTACCAGAAGAGAATAATTTGCATGCAAGTGGTAAGAAATCTAGTTTGGCGACAAGAGTCACATGCTCTTTTTAGAAATGTGCTCTCCATCCTAGAAAAAAAAAGCAGAAGAAATTAAACATGGGGGAAGAAGATTGACCTTTGCAGGTCAATTTTTAACCTAGTAAAAGTGCATGAATCTTTCTTTGCAACAGAAAGGGAGAAATTGCACTAAAATGTATAAAATTCCTAGCTGTTCATTGTTATGGTATTAAGTCACAGAATATAAATTATTATTATTAATTACTCACCCTTTATCCAAAGGTCCCAGGGCAGGTTACATTTTTTTAAAAAAAAAACATTAATATGAAAACACAATATTAAGAACAGGTTAAGCCGATTTAACTTAAAAATAATAAAATAAATAAATAAATAAATAAATGACCCAACAGGAATAACAGATGTTGAAAAACCTCTGTGCTCCTTGTTAGAAGTAGCTTGTTGAGTGGGTTGCTGTTGCTCACAAAGAAGGAGAGGGCCAAGGAAATCCCCCAGGGGATTGGTGGTGGGATGACGATGAGTGGTCAGAGGAAGCAGACTGGGAGGAGGAGGTGTCGGAAGCTGAAGAGGTAGCAGGGTTTTGTGAGCAGCAAGAGACAGCAGCAGAGAGCAGTCCAGAATCAGAGGCAGAAGTGGAGGCTGGAGAGGTGGGGGGGGGGGAGAGGCAGAGATAAGGCAGGCTGCAGAAGAAGGCAGGAGGTCTCCCACTCCTACAGCACCCAGCTCCCCTCCCTGCTGGTCTCCCAGAACCAGTAGAGGTATGAAGAGGGCGAGGCAAAGACAGAGAAGGCATCAGAGTTGCTTGGGAAGGAACTGGGGAAGGAGGAGACTTAGGTAGCTGTGAGAAGGCAGTGACCTTCAATCCTTGCAGCTGCCTCACTGGGGCAAGACCTACTGGGAAACGTTGCTGTGCTCACAAGGCCTGGCCTCCTGAGCTGTTTCTATTTCTTTGAAAAAAGAGAGTTAACTTCATTGACACCGTGTGAATGACCTGCTCCTGACACCCACTCTGACAGAAGCATGGAGTTGCACCGGCAGGAGTGCCAGATGGGCTCCACTGGTGTGTTTGCATCATGCTGCCCTCCTCTGTCACCTAACTCCTCCTAGTAAGCAACAGGTTGACCAACCAGTAAGCAAGTGTAGTGGTTCCACCCCACCCCAATGGGCTGTTTCAGTTCCTTGCAGAGGGAACACAGCAAACACAGTCTTCCATTTGCTTTTTCAACGAGTGGCTGATTGGATGAAGCTGTATTCTACTGGCTTTATCAACCTCAGCGTCACGCCCCCCCTTCGCCAACTAATTACTAGGGGTGTTTTGCAGTAATTCTAACTCAGGTAAACACCCCCCCTCCCGTTCAAACCTCTCAATCTCACAACACTGGCTAAAATAATGTTTTAGCTGTAATTGTTTTTCGGTGTTTATTGCAAGCGATCGGACAAGAAGACCCTCGGGATCCCTTCCAACTCTCTGATTTTATGATTCTAACTGTTTTTAGAATGTTTTAGATGTTTTGGAACACTTTAAAAAATGGACATTTTCCCCACTCTGGGCTCCTTTAAGAGGAAGGGCAGAATATAAATTCAACTAATAAATGACCCCAGGATCAACTTTTTTGAAGACTAGTGGCTTCCTAGAATCTCAGGTACTGGTCTTTCCCAGCCTTGCTGCCCATTTTTCTGGAGAGACTGAAACTAGGATTTCATCATCCAAGACAGGTACTCTGGTGCTGATAAATGAGCAATTTACAATCCCAGGAGTTTTCTCCCCCAAATCCATCAAGCCACCATGGTGATCTCAAAAAGTGGACTATAGTTCCTATCATCATTGGCAATGCTGGCTAACATGAATGGGAATTTTAGTACATACCCTGTAGATGATCTAGCCCAATATTGTATTCTCTGGTCAGCAATGGCTCCCCAAGACCCTAGGTTGATATTCCGTTTCTTTTCACCTCCACACTTCCTGCTTCCTCTTTCTCATTCAAAACCAAACACACACACACACAATTTTTCCCTCCCCTTAATAGGCCTCTGAAACTCCAGTCAAGGTGCTAATCCCAAAATGAAAATCTAGAGGAAGTGAGAAAAGCCTTGGATGAATATTTTACCATTTAAGAAGTGATGACAGAGGCAAAAATGGAATGCAAAAGGGATGCCTCTAGGGAGGTCGGATGGGAGCAAGGACGGAAGCTAAATAGCAGAATTTCCCCCATTTATCATTGACAAGGGGCCAAAATGAATAAAGTAAACACTATAAAGCAGTCTGCATTGCTTGTTTTGGAACATCATTGATTTGCAGAAAAAGGCATGTTCATATACCATTTTTATTACATTTCCATTCTGCTCTTCCTCCAAGCAGTCTAGGCTGGCAGCTATCATTATCCCCCTTCCACATTGCATCCTCGTAACAGTAACCCAGTGAGATGAGTCAGGCTATGTGATGGTGACTGCTTGTTCCCCCCCTAATCACCCAGCAAGCACTGTGCCTACCGTAAATGGGGATTTGCTGGTTGCTGAGTATGTTTGTCAAAGCCTTTTTACAGATTTTAAACATTTGTGTGGACTTTATGTCGGTTCAGGGTCACATAAGGACACAAGGAAACCCCTTTGGATTAGGCCAATAGCCCATCTGGTCCTGTTCTCACAGTGGCCAGCCAAATACCTGTGGGGAGCCTGCAAGCAGGACGTGAACACAAGCACACTCTCCTCTCCCCCTGTGGTTTTCAGAAGCATTGCCTCCACCAAGACCAGCAGCCATTGATAGACTTATCCTCCATGAATTTGCCTAACCTACTTTTAAAGTCATTCATATCGGTAGCCATCACTACCTCCCTCCTGTGGGAGTGAGTTCCATAGTTTTAATATGTACTGCATGAATAGGTTCTTGTTTCTATCTGTCCTGAATCATTCTTCATTCAGCTGCATTGGATGTCTATGAGTTCTAGTATTTTCAGAGAGGAAGAACTATTCTCTATCCATTTCTAGATGCAAGGCATAATTTTGTAAGCTTATTTCAAGTCACCTCTTTTCTGTTGTTGTTTAGTCGTTTAGTCGTGTCCGACTCTTCGTGACCCCATGGACCATAGCACGCCAGGCACTCCTGTCTTGCACTGCCTCCCGCAGTTTGGTCAAACTCATGTTCGTAGCTTCGAGAACACTGTCCAACCATCTTGTCCTCTGTCGTCCCCTTCTCCTAGTGCCCTCAATCTTTCCCAACATCAGGGTCTTTTCCAAGGATTCTTCTCTTCTCATGAGGTGGCCAAAGTATTGGAGCCTCAGCTTCACGATCTGTCCTTCCAGGGAGCACTCAGGGCTGATTTCCTTAAGAATGGATAGGTTTGATCTTCTAGCAGTCCATGGGACTCTCAAGAGTCTCCTCCAGCACCATAATTCAAAAGCATCAATTCTTCGACGATCAGCCTTCTTTATGGTCCAGCTCTCACTTCCATACATCACTACTGGAAAAACCATAGCTTTAACTATACGGACCTTTGTCGGCAAAGTGATGTCTCTGCTTTTTAAGATGCTGTCTAGGTTTGTCATTGCTTTTCTCCCAAGAAGCAGGCGTCTTTTAATTTCGTGACTGCTGTCACCATCTGCAGTGATCAAGGAGCCCAAGAAAGTAAAATCTCTCACTGCCTCCATTTCTTCCCCTTCTATTTGCCAGGAGGTGATGGGACCAGTGGCCATGATCTTGGTTTTTTTGATGTTGAGCTTCAGACCATATTTTGCGCTCTCCTCTTTCACCCTCATTAAAAGGTTCTTTAATTCCTCCTCGCTTTCTGCCATCAAGGTTGTGTCATCTGCATATCTGAGGTTGTTGATATTTCTTCCGGCAATCTTAATTCCGGCTTGGGATTCATCTAGTCCAGCCTTTCGCATGATGAATTCTGCATATAAGTTAAATAAGCAGGGAGACAATATACAACCTTGTCGTACTCCTTTCCCAATTTTGAACCAATCAGTTGTTCCATATCCAGTTCTAACTGTAGCTTCTTGTCCCACATAGAGATTTCTCAGGAGACAGATGAGGTGATCAGGCACTCCCATTTCTTTAAGAACTTGCCATAGTTTGCTGTGGTCGACACAGTCAAAGGCTTTGGCATAGTCAATGAAGCAGAAGTAGACGTTTTTCTGGAACTCTCTAGCTTTCTCCATAATCCAGCGCATGTTTGCTATTTGGTCTCTGGTTCCTCTGCCCTTTCGAAATCCAGCTTGCACTTCTGGGAGTTCTCGGTCCACATACTGCCTAAGCCTGCCTTGTAGAATTTTAAGCATAACCTTGCTAGCGTGTGAAATGAGTGCAATTGTGCGGTAGTTGGAGCATTCTTTGGCACTGCCCTTCTTTGGAATTGGGATGTAGACTGATCTTCTCCAATCCTCTGGCCATTGCTGAGTTTTCCAAACTTGCTGGCATATTGGGTGTAGCACCTTAACAGCATCATCTTTTAAAATTTTAAATAGTTCAGCTGGAATATCATCACTTCCACTGGCCTTGTTATTAGCAATGCTTTCTAAGGCCCATTTGACTTCACTCTCCAAGATGTCTGGCTCAAGGTCAGCAACCACACTACCTGGGGTGTATGAGACCTCCATATCTTTCTGGTATAATTCCTCTGTGTATTCTTGCCACCTCTTCTTGATGTCTTCTGCTTCTGTTAGGTCCTTACCACTTTTGTCCTTGATTATGGTAATCTTTGTACGAAATGTTCCTTTCATATCTCCAATTTTCTTGAACAGATCTCTGGTTTTCCCCATTCTATTGTTTTCCTCTATTTCTTTGCATTGCTCATTTAAGAAGACCCTCTTGTCTCTCCTTGCTGTTTTTTGGAAATCTGCATTCAGTTTCCTGTATCTTTCCCTATCTCCCTTGCATTTTGCTTGCCTCCTCTCCTCCGCTATTTGTAAGGCCTCGTTGGATAGCCATTTTGCTTTCTTGCATTTCCTTTTCCTTGGGATGGTTTTCGTTGCTGCCTCCTGTATAATGTTACGAGCCTCCATCCATAGTTCTTCAGGTACTCTGTCCACCAAATCTAAATCCTTAAACCTGTTCCTCACTTCCACTGTGTATTCATAAGGGATTTGATTCAGATTGTATCTTACTGGCCCAGTGGTTTTTCCTACTTTCTTCAGTTTAAGCTGGAATTTTGCTATAAGAAGCTGATGATCTGAGTTACAGTCAGCTCCAGGTCTTGTTTTTGCTGACTGTATAGAGCTTCTCCATCTTTGGCTGCAGAGAATATAATCAATCTGATTTCGATGCTGCCCATTTGGTGATATCCATGTGTAGAGTCGTCTCTTGTGTTGTTGGAAGAGAGTGTTTGTGATGACCAGCTTGTTCTCTTGACAGAACTCTATTAGCCTTTGCCCTGCTTCATTTTGAACTCCAAGGCCAAACTTGCCAGTTGTTCCTTTTATCTCTTGATTCCCTACTTTAGCATTCCAATCCCCTGTAATGAGAAGAACATCCTTCTTTGGTGTCATTTCTAGAAGTTGTTGTAGGTCTTCATAGAATTGGTCAATTTCACTTTCTTCAGCACCGGTAGTTGGTGCATAAACTTGGATTACTGTGATGTTAAAAGGTCTGCCTTGGATTCGTATCGAGATCATTCTGTCATTTTTGAGATTGCATCCCATTACAGCTTTTGCCACTCTTTTGTTGACTATGAGGGCCACTCCATTTCTGCTACAGGATTCTTGCCCACAGTAGTAGATATGATAGTCACCCGAACTGAATTCGCCCATTCCCTTCCATTTTAGTTCACTGATGCCCAGGATGTCGATATTTATTCTTGTCATCTCATTTTTGACCACATCCAGCTTACCTCCACTCATGGTTCTTACATTCCAGGTTCCTATGCAATATTTTCCTTTACAGCATCGGACTTTCCTTTCGCTTCCAGGCATATCCGCAACTGAGCGTCCTTTCGACTTTGGCCCAGCCGCTTCATCAGCTCTGAATCTACTTGTACTTGTCCTCCGCTCTTCCTCAGTAGCATGTTGGACGCCTTCCGACCTGAGGGGCTCATCTTCCAGCGTCATAACTTTTATATGCCTGTTGTCTTTGTCCATGGAGTTTTCTTGGCAGGGATACTGGAGTGGCTTGCCAGTTCCTTCTCCAGGTGGATCACGTTTAGTCAAAACTCTCCACTATGACCTGTCCATCTTGGGTGGCCCTGCATGGCATAGCTCATAGCTTCTCTGAGTTATTCAAGCCCCTTCGCCACGACAAGGCATTGATCCATGAAGGGGCACCTCTTTTCTATAAACTATCAAGTCCAAATGTGGCAGCCTTTCTTCACAGGGTCTTTGCTTGCTCCATCTCCATCTCAGAGCCAGTGTGGTGTAGTGGTTAAGAGCAGTAGACTCGTAATCGGGGGAGCCGGGTTCATGTCTCCGCTCCTCCACATGCAGCTGCTGGGTGACCTTGGGCTAGTCACACTTCTCTGAAGTCTCTCAGCCTCACTCACATCACAGAGTGTTTGTTGTGGGGGAGGAAGGGAAAGGAGATTGTTAGCTGCTTTGAGACTCCTTAGGGTAGTGATAAAGCAGGATATCAAATACAAACTCCTCTTCCAAACTCCTTGATAATTCTGGTTGCATTAACCACTTTCAATTTTAACCTGAGGATTGCCATTTGTTCAGTTTTAACTTTAACTTTAATTTACTTGAATTAATTTTGGGATGCATTTTATTTGATTGATTGCTTGTTTTTATGCATATTGTCTTATTTATATGATGGTAGCCACTCTGAGCCCGGCTCCGGCCAGGGAGCGTGGGGTACAAATAAAATATTATTATTATTATTAATAATATTATTATTATGAACATTTTCCAACTCTGCAATATCCTTTTTTCAGGTGAGGTGACCAGAATCGCACACAGAATTCCAAATGCGGCTGCGCCAAAGATTTGTATAACGCAATGACTTACATTTCATTGTAATCCATAACTGTATAAAGATTGGAGAAGCCAGTTTGGAAATCACTGTGTAAGAAGCAGTACTGCCAATCTCCCATCCCTTTGGATTTACATGTGAAAGAAGGCGCCTTTGATCAGCCGGCTAGCCTCACATTGTTCTATGGAGAAAGAATAAGAAAGGAAAGACAGCCTCTTTTATATAGCTGACAGCCGCTCCTAAAATGACACTGGTCCTTCAACAATGCTCGATATTTAAAATGTCACTATTCTTTGGTAGGAAAAATGACAACACAGCATTTTTTTGGGGAGAATGATATTGTTGCAAGTCAACATTTCATGTAGCAGGAATTCATGACCTTGAATAAGAAGGCAGACCAAACTATGGCTGCATACGCAGCAAATGTTTAAAGCACATTTTCCTCCCAAAGAGTGTGGGAATTTAGTTTGTTAAGAATTATGGGGATGGTAGTTCTGTGAGGGGCAAACTACAGTTCCCAGGATTCTTTAAACAGGGGTGGGTGTGCTTTAAATGTAGGGTGTTTTTGCAATCAAATCAGGATGAACTCTCAGTAAAGAAGCTGTCGGAGAAACTGTCAGGCTTCTGAGTGGCACTGGCTGCAATGGGGCGTACAAGCCAGTGCTGCAAGTTTTCAGGTGACTACCAGGCTAGCAAGGGACGCGGGTGGCGCTGTGGGTTAAACCACTGAGCCTAGGGCTTGCTAATCAGAAGGTCAGCGGTTCAAATCCCCGTGACAGGGTGAGCTCCCATTGCTCGGTCCCAGCTCCTGCCAACCTAGCAGTTCGAAAGCATGTCAAAGTGCAAGTAGATAAATAGGTACCGCTCCAAGCAGGAAGGTAAATGGCGTTTCCATGTGCTGCTCTGGTCTGCCAGAAGCGGCTTTGTCATGCTGGCCACATGACCTGGAAGCTGTACGCCGGCTCCCTCAGTCAATAGCGTGAGATGAGCGCCGCAACCCCAGAGTCGGTCACGACTGGACCTAATGGTCAGGGGTCCCTTTACCTTTTACCAGGCTAGCAAATGTGCTTTAAATGTATAGTACACCCACCCACCCACTCTGAGAGACAAGCTGAAGTGAGGAAAGAACAAAAAGTCAAAAATAGCACTCTCAAATTCTGTCCTATCTGGTCCTGCCACATTATAGGACCATCACAAACCTAGTTACTTGGCTTTGGCAAAGAACCATGGTGGGCGGTTCCCACATGAATTTGGGAATGGGGATGAGTGTTATGGACTGTCTTGTTCTTAAAATGTATTGGCAGCCCCTCCTGACTAGCTCCTTCAGGAGCAACGAACGCTGTTCACCTGCTCCCATGAACAGTTTTTGGTAGTTTATTAGTGTCTGTTCATTTTTTAAAAAAATAAATATGTTCAACAGGATTATATATCCCAATCACAAGAGATTAAAGGCCTTTTTCTGTAGCTGTGATGGAGGAGCAAAAGGCAGCTTAGCCTTATTGATCGTTCCAGCTCATAACTAGTTCTGTCTCCGTTTGGCTTTGGACCTGTGGACATAGCTGCCAAGTTATCCCTTTTTAAAAGGGATTTTCCATTATGTTGAATAGGCTTCCTCGCGAGAAAAGGGAAAACTTGGCAGCTATGTGTGGAGCATGTGTGGCTTGGTCTCTCCTGCCCAAACATCCAAGACTGCTGCTGTGTGTCACAGCCTTGCCTCAATATGACAGGCTCTCTGGGATCAATTTGTGCTAAACACAGGGCTGATGACCTAAGGCTGAGAAAGTTGACAAATGAATTGTGGTGATGAGGCAAATAGATGTCAGTGTGCAGGTAGTGTGGCAATTTACAACTGTTTGGGCTGCAGCCCTCAGGCCATGTCTAATCATGTCTAATTCTTGGGCATATCTCAGCCAACACAAAGCCCCTTCAAACAACATTTATTTCCTTGGGAAAGCAATGCATAAACTTCCTACAGCTGGATGGGAGCATTCAAATCTCCTGCAGCAGTGTTGGGGGATGAGGGCCACATTGCTTTCTGGCCATCTTCTGGGGGTGTCTCATGTCAGTGGTCGGTGGTACCAGAAGCACCAGTGGTCAGAGAAGTAAATGTGAATGGTGCTTTTGTACATTAGGCACCCCTCTCTATTCTCCATCCAGGAGAGAAATGGGGGATATGTTGCCTGGGAAAGAGATGTGGAGGGCCATAGCCAGCCCCAGAACATGAGGTTCCCCATCTCTGTCCTGTGAGTGACTTGGCTCTAGTCAGGTAGGTAGCCGTGTTGGTCTGATGCAGTCAAAAATTTTTTTTTTAAATTGTCCAATAGCACCTTAGAGACCAACTAAGAAGTTCTGGGTATACTATAAGCTTTGTGTGGCTGTCACCTTTGGAAGTAATGAGTGTAAAAAAGATAAATATGAGTAAAATTTGGGCCACATATGAAAAGTTAGTAAGAGAAGAAGGAAATAATTGGGAAATTAAACCTTATGAAGAGGTAAAAGAATATGTAAATGATTGGTTGCACTATCGCCAAATTAATGAAATGTTTAAAGAAGATTTAAAGAAAAATGGATTCGGTTATACTAAGTTGAAATTCGAAATGGAAATGTTAAATAACAAATTTAAAACATTGTCAAAAATGTATAAATTGTTGTTGGAATGGCATTTGAAAGATGAAGAAGTTAAGTCAGTTATGATACATTGGGCCAAAGATTTTGGTTATAATATACAGCTAAAAGACTGGTAGAAATTATGGAAAGAAGGAACAAAATTTACTGCATGTAATGCTTTGAAAGAAAATGTAATGAAAATGACGTATAGATGGTATATTACACCAGTGAAATTAGCTAAAATGTATAAAATAAGTAATAAATGTTGGAAATGTAAGGAAAAGGAAGGCACTTTTTATCATCTGTGGTGGGAATGTAAGAAAGTGAAAGGCTCCTGGGAAATGATTTATAATGCAATGAAAAAGATGTTGAAATATACATTTATTTTTTAAAAAACCAGAACTGGATAAGATGACAGGGAGAATTCAAACCCAGCAGGAATAGAAATTCTTGAAAGATTGGATTTTAAATTATGGATTATTAAAAGTAATAGTTAGGATAACAAATGTAAGATTAAGAGATGAGGTTTGAAAATCATTAGACGTGGTTGATGGAAGTCTCAGGCTAAAATAGCCAAAATGTTGTATAAGATGAGATGAGATGAGATGTTCTGTTTAGAAAATATATGTAAAAACTAATAAAAATGTATATTAAAAAAATTCATAAGTAGCTGATTTTCTACAGACCACCATTCCCTCTATTTCAATGCCAAACTAACCAACATGATGGAGTCTGTACCTACCATTCACTATTAGAATAAAATCCTACAACGGGAATTGACAGGAAGTCCAAAGTCTTTATGATTTTTTTTTGTTAATAATCTTTGTTAATAATCACATAAAAAGTAGCAAATACAGCTGAAGCTTAAGGTTCATAATTATGTAAGAAAAGATAAGTATATGTTTTTTTTCTTTTGTGTGTGTACATGATTTAAATTTCAATTTACTTTAAGAGATGTACTATATATATGTAATGTATTGTAAGACTATTAATAAAGCTTGTTACATGTTTGTTTGTTTTTTAAAAGAGACTGTACCATCTACACTATAGGCTACGCACCCATGCAACAATTTGGGGGTCTTATGATTGTGACTGCTCGCTGTCTCTGCATGCATGCGGTCTAGCACAATCTAACCATCACAACAATAACAAAAAACAGGTGGCTGTTTCAGTTATCAGGTTCCCCTTCTTCTAGCTAGATTGTCAAATCGTCTGAGCCCCTCACTTAATAACCCAAGAACTCCACTTTGCTTTTGATTCACAGGGCCACAGCAGATCTGGGATTCCCATACACAACACCCTGCCTGCATTCGTGCCTGTGGCTACATTTGGTGCTTTTGCTTAAACCTGCATTCTTTCCCACAACTTCCTTCTTGCTGATCGGATAAGGCCTGCTTCTCAGGAAAGGTGGCTTCTACCTTGAAAATTGCACCCTGCTTGCTGCAGATCACCAGGCCACAGGAATATAAACAGATGGCCTTGCCCTGACTTAGCCCAGCCCAGATCAGATTAATTTCCTGCAGCCAGCCAGTCAGCTGGTGGTGAAAGCTACCAGGCAGGGATTACTGGTAGGTTATCATTTCCAAGGCCCAGAATTAATAATGATAAATTCATTAAGAGTTGCCTCTTGGGTAAGGTTGAGAGAAATATGTGAGATTCCTGATGCTTCCTCTTTATTGCACACCATTTTTATCCCCCTTGGTTCTTGACTCTCCCCCCCCCCCCCCAGTCATTTTCTTTGCCCTTGACTCTTTCTTTTTCTTCCTTTCCACAAATTGGGGTGGGGGTGGGGTGTAATTTGCACAGAGGCATTTTCTAAAGTGCGGGTAGGTGCCCCTCTAAGGATCTCAGCACCCTTCACTCTTTTTTAATAGATGGGTAAAAAATTAAAATAGAAAGCCAAGTCTCCAAAAGGAAGTGCAAAGTATAAGCACAAAGTACAAATCTGTGCTTTTGTAAACACCCAGGCACAGAGACACGTGCCTGATGGAAGCCTTCACCTGATGTCTTCACACATGATATGCTTACACGCGAGTAAGAAACTTCAGCCACGTGTGAAAATCGGGCAGGTCTGCGTTTTGCGCCAGATCAGCCCGGGAACCTTCCCACGGAGCGTTTCCCCAGGGCAGCCTTAGCGGTGGAACCAGACGGGGCAGCGACCCTCCTCCTCCAGCCAGGCCTGTTGGCAGCTCTCTGAGGGAGGCTGGCCAGCCGGGAGAGGCGTCGCCGCTGCCCGCGCAGCCCCTGAGCATGTGGCTGAAGTGGAAGGAGCCCCGCCGATCTTTCTATCTGCAGCTCCGCGCTGCTGATCTCGGCTAAGGAGGTTGGGGGAAGCGGGCCAGAGGCGGGGGGCGGCGGAGGCGGCGGAGGGCGGGGTCTTCAGGTGCTCAGCACCGTCCTTCGCTCGCTGCGAGCCAGACGCCGTTGGAGAAGTGCGAGGCGGCAGTTAGGCGGCGAGAAGTCGTGGGGAACGGATCGGCACCCTCGCGGAATCCTCTGCCGGCAAGAGCGGGGCGCAACGCCGCCTGCCCTTCCTCGGAATCCCCTGCATGCCTGGATCCCTCGGCTGCCGGAGGAAGAGGCAGAGGCCGGCGGGCTGGAGGATCTCCGCTTTGAAGCTGCTGCACTCACCGTTGGGCAGTACTACCTCCTCCTTCCCTCCCCCCAACACACGCACGAACACATTCTAGGTTGGGCGCCCCGAGGGTCGGGCGAAGGGTCCAGAGAGGGAGCGATGCAAACGGCGACTGCCTCGATCCTCGACGTTTCAAGGACGGTGGTGATCCGCGAGGACGGCAACCATGCCCAGAATAACTACACGGGTAAGGAAAGAGCCGTCTTGGCAGCCGAGGGTCGCCTGAAAGGGGGGCGGGGAGGGGGTTGTCTGCGCTGCGCTGCTTGGCGCTTGAGATGGGCGCAACGACGCAAAATGGGGGGGGGCGGAGGCAAGGGAAGAGGTCTTGGACTTGGATTGTATGGGTAGGAAAGCCCAGCCAGGTGTGGGATCTGGGTTTGGCCAGGTACCTCGAGAGAGACAACCCCCGCCCCCACACTTTCCCTGATGAACCCTCTGAAAAGAGAAGCCCCGGTTTTCGTTTGGAAGGGCTGCTCTTCCGAGGATCTGTCGTCCTTATGACTGCACGATGCTGAAGGATAGGCACTCTGCAGATGCCTCGAGGCGCTCTGGTTTGGAGCGTTGCTTGCTAAGCTCCAACCTTGGCGCCGAAACAGGTTCCGGGGCTGAGCCCTGCTTCTTTTCCGTGATGCGGAGGAGCCGCCGCTCAGGCGCAAGCCATGAATGGAACAGGCTCCCGAGTTCATCTTCTGCCATCAGCGCCACTTAAAAGTTCAGAGGTGGCTGGTTGTTGTTTAGTCGTTTAGTCGTGTCCGACTCTTCGTGACCCCATGGACCATAGCACGCCAGGCACTCCTGTCTTGCACTGCCTCCCGCAGTTTGGTCAAACTCATGTTCGTAGCTTCGAGAACACTGTCCAACCATCTTGTCCTCTGTCGTCCCCTTCTCCTAGTGCCCTCAATCTTTCCCAACATCAGGGTCTTTTCCAAGGATTCTTCTCTTCTCATGAGGTGGCCAAAGTATTGGAGCCTCAGCTTCACGATCTGTCCTTCCAGTGAGCACTCAGGGCTGATTTCCTTAAGAATGGATAGGTTTGATCTTCTAGCAGTCCATGGGACTCTCAAGAGTCTCCTCCAGCACCATAATTCAGTGGTTCCCAACAGGTGGTCCGGGGACCCCCAGGGGTCCGCGAGCTATGCCAGAGGGGTCCGCAAGATGCTATTAGAATAAAAAAATATATTAAATATATTTCGTATGATAACAGATTTTTTGTTTGGCCGCTTCCTGCATGAGCAGAGTCTAGCGCAAAACTAGAATTAGATAGAGGCAGTAGTTCTGCTGTATGCCGTTAGGTGGCGCTTTACAAACACTACTGTTTTGCAAAGAGGCAGCGCGCGCAATCTACTAACGCTCACCTCCCCAAGATGCTTTGCGCGCGTCAGCTTCATTTGTGCGCTACTACGCAGGTACCCTGTCTTCTCAGACCAACACGGCTACCTACCTGTAAAAAACTTATAAATATAAAATATAAAAAAGACTCTTAATTTGGCTTTCACTTTTTAATTTTAGGATTAGGAATTAATGGGGGTCCTTGTCACAATAGCGGCTCGATGAGGGGTCCTCGAGAAAATTTTGTTGGGAACCCCTGCCATAATTCAAAAGCATCAATTCTTCGACGATCAGCCTTCTTTATGGTCCAGCTCTCACTTCCATACATCACTACTGGGAAAACCATAGCTTTAACTATACGGACCTTTGTCGGCAAAGTGATGTCTCTGCTTTTTAAGATGCTGTCTAGGTTTGTCATTGCTTTTCTCCCAAGAAGCAGGCGTCTTTTAATTTCGTGACTGCTGTCACCATCTGCAGTGATCAAGGAGCCCAAGAAAGTAAAATCTCTCACTGCCTCCATTTCTTCCCCTTCTATTTGCCAGGAGGTGATGGGACCAGTGGCCATGATCTTGGTTTTTTTGATGTTGAGCTTCAGACCATATTTTGCGCTCTCCTCTTTCACCCTCATTAAAAGGTTCTTTAATTCCTCCTCGCTTTCTGCCATCAAGGTTGTGTCATCTGCATATCTGAGGTTGTTGATATTTCTTCCGGCAATCTTAATTCCGGCTTGGGATTCATCTAGTCCAGCCTTTCGCATGATGAATTCTGCATATAAGTTAAATAAGCAGGGAGACAATATACAACCTTGTCGTACTCCTTTCCCAATTTTGAACCAATCAGTTGTTCCATATCCAGTTCTAACTGTAGCTTCTTGTCCCACATAGAGATTTCTCAGGAGACAGATGAGGTGATCAGGCACTCCCATTTCTTTAAGAACTTGCCATAGTTTGCTGTGGTCGACACAGTCAAAGGCTTTTGCATAGTCAATGAAGCAGAAGTAGACGTTTTTCTGGAACTCTCTAGCTTTCTCCATAATCCAGCGCATGTTTGCTATTTGGTCTCTGGTTCCTCTGCCCTTTCGAAATCCAGCTTGCACTTCTGGGAGTTCTCGGTCCACATACTGCCTAAGCCTGCCTTGTAGAATTTTAAGCATAACCTTGCTAGCGTGTGAAATGAGCGCAATTGTGCGGTAGTTGGAGCATTCTTTGGCACTGCCCTTCTTTGGAATTGGGATGTAGACTGATCTTCTCCAATCCTCTGGCCATTGCTGAGTTTTCCAAACTTGCTGGCATATTGGGTGTAGCACCTTAACAGCATCATCTTTTAAAATTTTAAATAGTTCAGCTGGAATATCATCACTTCCACTGGCCTTGTTATTAGCAATGCTTTCTAAGGCCCATTTGACTTCACTCTCCAAGATGTCTGGCTCAAGGTCAGCAACCACACTACCTGGGGTGTATGAGACCTCCATATCTTTCTGGTATAATTCCTCTGTGTATTCTTGCCACCTCTTCTTGATGTCTTCTGCTTCTGTTAGGTCCTTACCACTTTTGTCCTTGATTATGGTAATCTTTGTACGAAATGTTCCTTTCATATCTCCAATTTTCTTGAACAGATCTCTGGTTTTCCCCATTCTATTGTTTTCCTCTATTTAGTCCTCTATTTAGAGGTGGCTGGTAGGAAAGATCTTTTCTTGAGCCCTTGGGGAATTGCTGCCTATCAGAATACACAGTCCTGGGCTGCACTGACCAGCGGGCTGAGTCAATGCAAAGTTGGCATATGGTGCTAACTACCGGTAGTTAGTACCGTGTTTCTCCTTTTTTAAGACGTAGGCATAATATAAGACATAGCAGGATTTCTAAGCAATTGTGCGATATAAGCCATAACCCGAAAATAAGACATAGTGATAGACCCTTCCCCCCTCCCGCCAGCAAACTCCCCCCCCCTAAAAATCTCTCCCCATTTTGCTGTCGCTCCAAAGACACGTATTTCTTTTAAAAGCTTGTAAAAATGCACCGAAGAGCCATAGCTGCTGGTTGCTGCAGACTCGTGATTTCCCCTCCCGTTCGATTTTTTTTTTTTTAGCTAGGCTGTGTGAGTGAAGAGGAGAAAAGTGGCATTTGCGGTGGGGAGGAGATGAAACAGGAGGAAGAAAAGAGGGGCGATTGAAGACGCTGCCTTCCCCTTTAGGGAGAGACTCTGTGTGCGCGTCTCTCTCTCTCTCTCTCTCTCTCCCCTGCGTGTCTCTCTCTCTCTCTCTCTCTCACACACACACACACACACACACACACACACACAGAGCCCACCTCTCGCTTCCCCCCACCTTCCCCCCTTTTAAAAACCTTTTAAAAAGTGAGGATTCTTTTTCTTTCTATTGCTTGTCTGTAGAGCTGCCCCTTTAAGGCTTTTTACTGGTACCGGGATCGCTGCCGGTGGCTTCTCGCTGTTTAGGAGCTGCTAAAAGTTAACATTTTGTGGGTAAGAGAAGCAGTTAGGACCAGCAGATTATCTCACCCCGCTTTCCTGCTGGCTCAATTGCTACAATTGCTACCATTTACCATTTTAATTGCTGCTCAACTGCCTTGTTTTCTACAGTATCTCTTATCAGCCGGTAGCCTCTTTGCTATCAGTGCTACAAAGTGCTACATTGTTGGAACTTTCGCTCTTAAGTCTTGGGCTGGCTGGTAGAGATCCTTATTTGCTATACGTACTGCATCACACAGATAGATTCCATTATACTGTACTGGTTTAAATTTAAGAAGCTCCAGTGTAGCAGATTGCTATTAAGTGAGTCCCCACCTGGGAGGAGAGAGAGAGAGAGAGCAGCCCTTCGGAGGAGCTCCCTCCCTCCCTCCCTCACGAACATCCCAGGGCCGGGGAGAGAGGGCTGGGCCAGGGACGCACACACTTCCCTTCCCTCAGACTCCCTCTCACGGAGTTTGGTGGTGGCTGTTGCCCGTCCTTTTCTTTCAGTCAAGAATCCTGCCCCGCAGGGAGCCAGGGAGCAAGAGGGGCACTGCTCCTGACGTAATAAAAACAAGACATTCCCTGAAAATAAGCCACCCAGTGTTTTTTTGAGGGAAAAAAGTTATAAGACGGTGTCTTAAAATGTGAGAAACACGGTAGTGGTCAGGAAGATCCTTCAGAGGCTCACTCCTGAAGCCATGTGGGGGTCTTTCATCCTCAAACGGGCCTAACCAAACTCTGTAACATTTATGAGGAGCAAATTGTTTTGCGTTTGGTCACAGGTTTAATCCCCAGCCTTTCCAGGCAACCCTGGGAAATAATTCTGGAGATCTGCTACTGTTCTCTTGTAGCCAGTACTGAGCTGGATCAAAGGTACGACTCTGTATAAGGCAGCTCCTTTTGTTTCTATCTCATTTACCCCAGCCTCATGAGACAGGCCACCTTCTTATTTTATAGACTTAGGGAGAAGTTTAGAGACAGTGAGTTGTCTGCAATACCACCTCCAGATTCACAGAGAGATCAGGATGCAGATCTCAAAGGCATTCAAGGTATCCTGTGCTGTATGTATCCAGAACGACTCTTCTCCTGTATGGGAAACATTTCCCTGCAGTGAAATGAATGTTGGATTGAGCTTTGTGGTGGGGGTGTTTGGAACCTATGAAGAGGCCCCCAAATCTGTGATTCACACAGGGTAACCCATATCAGATCAGAGGAGTGACTTAGGCGTAGTAAAGCAAGACACAGGATAATATATCTGCCTGTGCTGTAGTTTGCCCATTCCGGCTACCTGGAAGAGGAACTAGCTTCTGAATTTAAATTCAGATTTAATGAAGCTGACTTCAGGGCCAAAAATACACATTATGTGAGAAATCCATAAGAGTCCTGGCTTCAAAGTGGAAGCTTTCTCCTTCCACTATTTTCCTGATCTAACCTTTTCCGTCTCCGGGGGGGGGGGGGAGATACCCAAGCTGCTTTTAGCCCACTGGAGGAAAGAAATTGCAGATACACCCCCCCTAGAGTTAGAAGCAGGTTGTTGAGTGTGATATAGAAAGAGAAAATGGTGTGTGTGTGTGTGTGTGTGTGTAAAATCATCAACACTGACACTGCTCCAGTCAAATGTGAAGCCCCCACAGCTGCTTTAATGTAAAAAGAAAAAGAAAAACAATGGGCAATCTAATATTAGAGTTTCCATGTGATGTCTATTTTGGTTTTAGTATACCTACAGAGGATTTCTCTCTTCCTCATCTTCAGAGGAAGCAACTTACTTTTGATTTGGGCACGCTTCAGGATATTCTAAAAATATATGCTCATCATGACGGCATCCTAAAGTGATACTGTCTAAGGTAAAGGGACCCCATGCTAAATGTACCAGGAGAGATTAGAGGGGTGGGGGTGGGAGATTCATTGGTTTTGATAGGGGAGATATAGGCATGTCTAGGGACTCAGACATGTGTATCTTTGGCTGGATGCGACAATTATTCAGAACTAATAAATCACCAAGGGGCAAACTACCCAGTAAATGCATTACTTCGAAGCACGTCAGGGGTTTAGGGGTTTCCTTTTAAAAATGTAACAGTGAACATGCCTCCTCATTGCTTTTCATTGAGGCTATCAGGTGCAGGTAGGTAAGGATTAACTTTTCAGTCCCCACCCCAGCCACAGTCCCAATGGAACTAGCTTCCCCTGCCTTGTTGCTGTTAGCCTTAGAAAAGCTTCCATTGTTGATGAAAATTCCCTCTTCTGTCTACTTTTTTTTATAAAGAAAACAAAACGGACATGCTTCCAAGTGACATGTAGTTGGCCCTGATTTAACTTTGCTGCTCAACTTGTTAGCGTCTAGAACAATTGCTGCCCAGTGTCTTTTAGTAGAGGAGGCAATAAAGAGAAACCTATTCTGACTTGCTGATTTCAGTTCAGTTTGAGCAGAGCGGAATGCACATCCTCTGAAAAAAAGGCTAAAATCGTACCCTTCACTTCCCTCTTGCTGGTGTACCACTCATTTCTGCTTCCTTTACAATTCTTACCGTAAAAGAGGGAAGTGATGTCAGCTGAGGCCATGCAATAAGCTGGCCTCACGCAGAGTGAGGATTTCTCGGCAAGGACACTTTCAGTGGTCATTAGTGGAATGTGCTTGCAGACACACCGTGATATGGAGAATAGGACAATAGTATGTATTGAAAGTCAATAACGAGTTCCTTTATACTTGGGAGAAAATGAAACTGACGCTGTGGTGCAGCTCTCTTGAGAAGTTATCCATTCGCGGCAGCAGTAAACTTTATTTCCTATCCCCTTGAGCTAAAACGGAGGATTCATTGCGCTTTCCAAAATCTGTAACTGGGAGGAATGGCCTGCTGGGCAGTTCATGATGAGGATGATAAAATAAAGCCGTTTCTCTGCTTTTATTGCTATCTGGAATTTTGAGTGCGAGGCTAAGCATTCACTGAACATCAAAATGAACGGGTACAGGATGTGCCAGTTCTTTTCTTTTAGCAGAAGCCATCTCAATATTTTCAGCTAAAACCAAACGAACCTTTTGCAAATGATGCAAATGCAGTTTCAGTTTTGAGGTAAACATTCCATCTTTTTCTGATGTTCTGAAGCTAATACGGCCACACACAAGACGGGGGTGCCAGCAGGGTCAGGGAAGCCCCAAACTTTGCAGAACTATAAAACTATTTTGGGGCGAAACCCCAAAGTGAGGTGGGGAACCCCAAAAGCAGTCCAGTAAAGACTGGGTGCTGCCACTGAACGCTGACTGACAGGAGGAGATGGGAAACCATGTTGGAGAAGCAGTGGAATGGAGTGCTGTGAAGGGGGGCATGGCTGGTTTGACTGGAACAACAGACAGGAGCACTCCACACGGCAATGTTTTGTTGCAGGTTCTACTTGTCATTTCATAATGGCTATTTAGCAGCTGGTGTTTGCACCATATATTTTTGAAAAGGCTCATTTGTGTTGGTAGAATTGTACTGAGAAGCTGTCAAGACTCTACTTAGAGGAAAGGCTATGGAAAAAGAAGGGGAGCATGTCAAC
Source organism: Zootoca vivipara (assembly GCF_965207765.1). NCBI lineage: Eukaryota > Metazoa > Chordata > Lepidosauria > Squamata > Lacertidae > Zootoca > Zootoca vivipara. The sequence continues at coordinate 77,905,957 of NC_142584.1, read as the reverse complement.
ATCATTTAGTTCGGAAAATTCCCTCAGCATGCTTAAGACTTATAAATGAGCTTTGCAAGATGTACATCTTGCAAATGCATATTCTCTAACGTTAAGAGTATATATTGCTGGAGAAATCCACGGGTCCCTGATCACGTAAAAATGTGACACCACTGAGTGCACTTGCCTTTCACTGCCTTCTTTTCACTTGTATGTTTTGTTGCAAGGCTATTAGAAATGTAATCTACTTTGCTCACATAAAGCCTGATTCTGTGGGCTTTACTTTACTATTTATGGTACAGTAATGGACCACCAAGGGAGCCGTACACTAAGAAGAACGGCCTGTTCCAGGTTGGCTGCCTCGCTGAAGCCATACAGCTTATCTGTCAAAGGTGCTGGGAGGTTGACAGATGAAGTGACAGAGTGATCTGTATGAAAAGTGGCATCTCTCTTATGTTGCTGTTCCACCCTCACTTACGAAACTATTCAAACAGAAACGTACAGTGGTGGGCCCGCTTCCCTTTCCCAACAAATGTCACGCACCCCTTAAATATGTTGCGGCGTCAAGAGAGTGCAGTCCATAGCTCTTCCTGTCAGCTGCCTCAAAATTCCTCTAAGAAAATGGCTGCCCTTCTGCTTGTCAGCCCTTTGAAACAGCTTACATTGGTGGTCATAGATCATGTGTGTCTGTGTATCAGGGGGTGGTTTGTGCAGTGCATCAGGCTTTTCTAGAAGGAATTGTTGCTGGTTGTAGTTAAGTAGCCCACTGCAGGGCTGTGACGACAGTCCGTAATGTTACGCTCACACAACTACTTCAAGGGATGAGAAGTTCAGGTGTGCTGCTTTTACCAAGCATTGGTGTCCTAGAGAATGGGGTTATGGCATATTGTAGTGTTTGGGTTATTTACCAGTATACAGGTTGAACTCCAAAAACAGCCAACTTCATTACCTCACATCAGAGCTTTTTTATTATATTCTAAAGGTAAAGGTAAAAGGACCCCTGACCATTAGGTCCAGTCGTGACCGACTATGGGGTTGTGGCGCTCATCTCACGTTATTGGCCGAGGGAGCCGGCGTATAGCTTCCAGGTCATGTGGCCAGCATGACTAAGCCGCTTATGGCGAACCAGAGCAGCACACGGAAATGCCATTTACCTTCCCGCTTGGAGCGGTACCTATTTATCTACTTGCACTTTGAGGTGCTTTTGAACTGCTAGGTTGGCAGGAGCTGGGACCAAGCAACGGGAGCTCACCCTGTCGTGGGGATTTGAACCGCCAACCTTCTAATCGACAAGCCCTAGGCTCAGTGGTTTAACCCACAGTGTGGGTGGTAAACATCAGGCCAGGGTGTGTGTGAAATGAGGCCCCCCAGGCTTGACCCTTAGGACTCTACCCAGATCATACACCCTCTCTCTAGGCTTCTGGCATTTCTTCACACACTAGGTGTTTTTGTCTGTGTCTGGCCCTGCTCACCAGTGGTGTGTGGCCCTCAGAAGCTTGCCCAGAAGGGAATGCAGCCCTCGGGCCCTACTGTTTGTAATGTTTATATTTTACTTTCTTGCATTGCTGTAAGTCGTCTTCAGACCTTTGTAATGGAAGGCAATAAATCAAGTAATAAAAATGAAAGGCATTCAGCATTCCAGAATGCTCTTTATAGACAGCCTCTAATAGTGCAGCAGTAAAATTGCTAGCACATTTGCAAAGCTAAGCAGGGTCCAGTATGGTAGCGAATTGGATGGGTGACTGCGTGTAGAATCGCAGGGGGTTGGACTAGATGACACCTGGGGTCCCAACTCTACAGTTATATGATTCTATGATTCTTAATCTCTTTGTCTTTCTCTCTGTGTGTCTCCAAAAATCAATTCATAGATATACACACCTATGGGAACCTATACTGCAGGCATACCCAAACTGCGGCTCTCCAGATGTTTTGGCCTACAACTCCCATGATCCCTAGCTAACAGGACCAGTGGTCGGGGAAGATGGGAATTGTAGTCCAAAACATCTGGAGGGCCGAAGTTTGGGGATGCCTGCTATATTGCATCAAAGTTACCCAGGGAGAAAGCTATGCCCGCCTGCTCCCTCTTCTGATCAGCTTTCCCTATTCAGAACATCCCTAAGTGATCTTGCATCAAGAAGCAGTCTTCTAACAAGTATCTCCAATGGAGACCCATTGCCAGAATACCCCAGGCTACTAACACCCTTTTGTCAAGTCCAAGACTCTGTCCCCTGCATATTGACATAGGTAGTCAGTGTGGTTGCCTCCAAATTTTGTTGGACTACAACTCCTATCAGTCCCAGCCAGCTTTGCCCAAAGGTCAGAGATGATGAGAGCTGCAATCCAACAACACTGGGAAAGCACCATGTTTCACAGTGATAACTCAGTCCACGTGAATTGGATTGTAAAACCAATAGCAATGAATTGTCATGAGGAATTTGAAAAAAACTATATGGGGAGCAGGCTGGGCCCTCTGATTTCCCTTGCCAAATACAGTTATGGCACCTAGTCGAGATAGATGCTCAATCTTTTTTGTCATAAAACGATAGAAGAGGTCATGTCAGGATTGAAACGGTGCTCAAGAGCACACTTAGAAATTCAGCCTCTCTTTGCTCAGGGGCTGGGTGAACAGACAGATTATCCTGGAGTGGACTTATTATTTGGAAAGACCTGCAGAGCCATAAAAAGGTGTTTGTGTACGAGAGGGTAGACCATGCATATGTATCCCTGAAGTGACTGCATGGGAGCTTCTCTTTCTGAAATGCTTACTGTCGATAAATAACGTCATTTGCCTGAAAACCATTCATAGCAGAATTTTTACACATATAAAACAATTCCTTGTTCATAGACAAAGCAGATTGGACAGGAATTTCGTGAGGGGAAAGTGCGCCCATTTGCACTGTCTTAGGCTGCATTAAATGTCCCCTCCTGGCGCTGAGTTGAGCGAAAGGTCTAGAGTCCCCACTTTACTTATAGCAGGGGTCCCCAAACTAAGGCCCGGGGGCCGGATGCGGCCCAATCACCTTCTAAATCCGGCCCGCGGACGGTCCGGGAATCAGCATGTTTTTACATGAGTAGAATGTGTTATTTTATTTAAAATGCATCTCTGGGTTATTTGTGGGGCCTGCCTGGTGTTTTTACATGAGTAGAATGTGTCCTTATATTAAAATGCATCTCTGAGTTATTTGTGGGGCATAGGAATTCATTCATATTTTTTTTCAAAATATAGTCCGGCCCCCCACAAGGTCTGAGGGACAGTGGACCGGCCCGCTGCTGAAAAAGTTTGCCGACCCCTGACTTATAGGCATAATTGTCATAGTTCTGTCATTTCTCAGCTTACAGCAAAAGCCATTTACCTTAGGGTTGCCATTACTGCCAAGAGACCCAATTTCACTGCAAAACAATGACTGACCAAAAACTAAAAGCACAAAAAATTTGCTTCTGTATTTTTGCATTAATGGGGGATTGGATGAGATGGCCTTTGAGGTCATTCCAGCTCCATAGTTTTATGATCACTCCCAGAAATCACCAGTCATTTAACTAGAGAACTCATAGCAGCAGGCAAAGAAGTTCAAATTGCCAGTCTCCAGTGCTTTTTTCTGGAGAACTCAAGGGTACACAGTACCAACACCTTTTTTTTTTCCTAGAAGAAAAGCACTGGTTAAAAGCGTGGCAGGTACTGTAACAACTTGTGAGTACCGGCACCTTTTATTCTAGAAGAAAAACACTGAGTAAAACAATCTAATATCCCCTTCTGGGGAGCTGCTTGAGTCCTGACTTTATTCCCCTCAGACTTAGACGCTGGAGTGACCAGAAGAATAAAGAGAATGTAAGTCTCAATCAGTCTTTAATTAAAGGTTCTACAATAGCCATTGATTGCTTTTTTATTAGTTAGGCAGACCAGAGGCCTGAAGTAGAAGCAGGGTAATTAATCGGGCTGGAAAACTATTAATAATTCCCATTTTAGCCAGCATACTAATGGACACTGGAGTTCTGCATTTTGGAATGTAACAAGAGGCCTTCTGGGGTCAGGGCAAAGGCCTTTCTAGTTCAGCATTCAGTTTCCCAGATGCCTCTTGGGCAGGGCCGTCTTAAGCTCATCGGGCGCCCTGGTGCAGGGATCCCTCGGTCGCTCCCCCCCCACTCTTAAAAAACAAACACCGGGGACCGGCCCGCCATCGCCTCTACGCTGCGTTTCATTGGTAGAGCTGCTGCCATGTGGCGTCACCTCTACCAATGAAACGCAGCGCCGGGGTGAGGGATGACCCCAGCACTGCAGGGCGGAACAGGGTCCTAGTGCCCCTGCTCCGCTCGTTTACCTCTCTCCCCCGAGCGGCGCGGCAGGCGAAGTCCAGGAGGAGGGAAAGGGCGGCCGCCGCGCAGCTCCCCCACTTGCTGGGGCGCCCCTCAGTGCCCCAGTGCCCCGCGCCACTAGGGCCAATGGGCGAGCCGCCCCTGCTCTTGGGAAGTCCACAAACCGGGCATGAGAGCAATATCCCTCTCATACTATTGCTCCTCCAATGACTGGCATTCAGAGGTATGTTCCCTCTGACCCTTATGGCCATGAAGACTAGCAGCTATATTGATAGTGTTGTTTTCCATAAATTAGTCTAATCCCATTTTAAAGCCACCTGAGCCATCATTGCATCTAGTGGCAGCGATTTCCGAAGCTCTGCAGCAGTGTTTGCACGAAGACAGGTGAAGGGAACAAAGGGGTTTGTGATATCTTTTGAACACAGCCAAATTGGCTCTCTCTCGGGGCATAGGCTGATGTGGTGGTTTGTTCCACAGAACTAGCCGTAGCTCAGTGGCAGAGCATCTGTGCTGTCTGCAGAAGTTCCCACGTTCAATCACTGGCATCTCCAGTTAGGGCTGGGAGACACTTCCTCTCTGAAACCTTGGAGAGCTGTTGCTGGTCAGTGTTGACAGTCCTGAGCTGGATAGATCAATGGGCAGACTCAGGGTCACAGCCAAGGATGCCTTCCTACCAGTATGGCCCCAAACAATGCCTTCCACCCCCAAACAAAAAACCAGGCAAGTCCATTCTATGCTTATTGCATCCTTAGAGCATCTTGAGTAAAGTTCAACAGGTGATGGGAATGAGTCTCATTGAAACTGGGCCTCCTCTTCACAGGAAGAGGGCAAAAGGCTTTGTCAGCGATTCAGAATTAATAGGTGAAGGATAAAGGACAGGGTGTCTCTCTGTGTTGCCTGGCTGCTTGTAAATGATTTGTTTCAGTGATGTTACCTTGTGGGAAATGCTTAGAGATGAAGGTGGGCAGGTGGGGGTGAGCGAAGACTTCACTTTGCAAGGCGCTTGCCTACCTTTCTGCCTTAGTCAGACCCGAGCAACCTTGTGAATCCCTTTTCGGATGTCAGTGTTTCCAGAAGCAATGGTCTGCAAATCTGCACTTGAAAAAGCTGCTTGCTGCTCAGCCATGAAAAGGTCAAGGGAACTGTGCTTCTAGCAATGTCCGTCCTCCCGGTTCCAAGCGAAGAGATCAAAGCCAGGATATAAGTAATATATTACCTGCAATATAAAATATGAGCACACAAGGCGGGCTGTATATCCTTGTTTCAGCTAGAACCTGCCATAAAGGATAGTTGACTGTGTGGAAATAATTAATATGACATATACTTAACATGACTTGGGTGCTCCAGGTGTGGATCCTTGTGTAATGAAAGTGGCGCTGTGCATGCACAAGAGGGCAGTATCAGCCGGCTTGGATATGGGGAGGGGAAAGACCCTTAAAGCCTTAAAACAGGTACTCTTCCAAGCGTCACATCATACTCGTTCCACATTTGTAAGAAATTGGCCTTTTAATGTGGCAACACACACACTTTGGAACTCCCTGCCTATTGACATAAAGCACGCTCTTTCACTGTACTCTTTTCAATGCCGGCTAAAAACATTTTTGTTAATAATAATAATAATAATAATAATAATATATTATTATTTATATCCCACCCATCTGGCTGGGTTTCCCCAGCCACTCTGGGCGGCTTCCAACAGACATTAAAATACAATAATCTATTAACCATTAAAAGCTTCCCTAAACAGGGCTGCCTTCAGTTTAGGCAAGCCTATCCAGACATATTGAACATTTTAATGCATTTTAACCTGGTTTTAGCTTATTGTTGATTTTGATTATTTTTGAATGTTTTAAATAGTTGTTTTTACTGATAATTTCATATTATTAGAATCATTTTATTTTATTATTTTTGAGATGCTGTGAAGTTTTTGGAAAGTTCTAGTTGTGGTGCTTGGTCGATGGCGACCACTTTGCTCACGGAAATCACATCCTGCACTAACACAGGGATAAACACATACACATGTGAACCTCCGTCAGAGTCGGACATATGAGCAAGGCCCAAACAAGAAGTGTGTGGCTGAAATAATAATATATTATAAACCTTGTGATAGTAGTCTGAATTTCGACTGTGAGAAGCACCTAGAGAGCAGTTGTGGATGGGGTGGTGAGGCAGCACTACACACCTGACTTCTGGCTGGTCACTTTGCTGCTGCTTACTAGGGGGTACAGAGGGAGGTGGTGGTGAGTCTGGCGCAGTGTGAATGCGCCTGCAGAGTCAGTCCAAACTCCTGCCAGTGTGTTTGCACCAAATCCACCTCCCTTCTCTCTTTATCTCCTGTTAAGCAGCTGTGATGTGTCCAACCAGAGTCAGCTGAGTGATGGCACTCCAATGCTTGCTAGTGCTCAAAAGTCATATTCTCACCATCTCTTTGTTTGTTTGCTTTTAAGAATTAGATTAGCTATCTTTTAAGTTTAACATGAGGTTTGAATTTGTACTGAGCAAGTAATCAGACGCAATTCGGGTTTGCCTCTCTTGTTTTCTAGGCAGATGTGCTGATATTGATTGAAAAGGTGAGGGCCATCTCTGCTTTGCTACATTAACCGAGGAAGTCTGTTAGAACTAATCTGCAACATTTTGCTTTGCCGTTCTTTTCATTACAGTGATAAACAAGCTTAACTTGTGCTTGGTCCCTGTCATCTTCCCCTCGCCCCCCAGGGTCAGGGGAGTAAAAGCTTGGGCACGGCAGTTTAATCATTTGTAAAATCTGCAAAGGCTTCCCGGTTATCTTATGCATATTCCTGCCTTGCCAAACAACAGTGTTTGCGCGTTTGCCACAACATTTATCTGCCAAGGTTGGTGTCCGATTTTCAAAGGGTAGGATCACCTGAACGCGCATTGTCCATATTATTTTGGATGATGGTATAATTATGATCCCTTCTTATAGGCATAGGGCACGGTTGAGATGATATCTGCTTAATTGTACAGTACAATACAGTACAAGCTTAAGTGTACTGCCAACCTAGCAGTTCGAAAGCACGTCAAAGTGCAAGTAGATAAATAGGAACCGCTACAGCGGGAAGGTAAACGGCGTTTCCATGTGCTGCTCTGGTTTGCCAGAAGCGGCTTTGTCATGCTGGCCACATGACCTGGAAACTATACGCTGGCTCCCTCGGCCAATAATGCGAGATGAGCGCGCAACCCCAGAGTCGGTCACGACTGGACCTAATGGTCAGGGGTCCCTTTACCTTTACCTTTACCTAGCTTAAGTGTATATGATTTGCACAATTATTATTGCATGTAGAAGCATTTCATGTAGAGGTGTGGGCGGGAGTCCAGCTGGTTGTCCACCTCTCTGGTCAATACAACTGACTGCCTATATGATTCTTACATGAACAAACTGTAAACACGAAGGCTCTGTATGCATAGTTCAAAAAGCTCACCCCCTACATATTAGTAGTAAGAACAGCCATTGTATGAATAGTGCTAGTGCTGTGGTACTATCACCACCTCCCAGCCTAACCCACCTCAAAAGGTTGTGAGAATAAATAGAAGGAAATGAACAACTTGAGGAACTGTAGGGTATAAATGGCATAGTGAATAAATATGTACAAATGCTCTTGTTCATATTAAAAGATGGAATGGCTGACTAATTGGTCACGATTCCCAGTGATGGCTACTACAGATCATTCAGAAAAACAGACCATAGGTTTACCAATTCTCTGCGATGAAAAGTACAGCTCTTGCTACCTTTCCTGTTCTGGTGAAGCTTTTTGGTTTCTGTCATAAAATGAACTGATCCACTCCTGTGCTTCCACTATTTCTATGGTTTTAGTGCAGGAATTCATGTGCACTGGGTTCAGTAAAGTACATTTCTGTTCTAGCAGTTCTGTAATGAAGGTCAAAATGGTGCGGAAAGAATGAGCCTCGCTTAGCCTTGAGCTGAGTCAGCTTGAAAATTCAGAAACGAAAAACTGGCTTACATCTTCACCTTCCTCCCGCAGAGAACGTTTCCCTTGCCTGGCACGATCCAGTCTGACGGATGTCATGTCACTCTTGCACCAGCATGGTCATGTTGCCATTGTGAGATTCTGTAGAAGCACCATGGGCGTTATTTGGGGTGCTGAAGAGCATTCGAATCTAACAGCTTCCATGTTGTAAAAAGTTGAAATAAAAAGAAGCCCTGTGGAACTCTTTTCTTAGAAAGTGGGCTTGTAACATTTACTATTTCTCTTGCAGAAAGAAAGAAAGCTTCACATTGTGTGTGTTCAGATAATATTTTCTGTTCTTCCTCTTGTCACCCGCCCCAGTAGTGCATATCTTAGATCAGGTGTGGGTAACCTGTGACCCTCCAAATATTAAATCATGGGGGTGGTGAACCTTTGACCTTCCAGCTCATATCAGCCCCAGCCAGCATGACCAATGGTTAGGGGTGATGGAAGCTGTAGTGCAGCAAGTATTTGGAGGGGCACAGGGACCTCATCCCTGCTGTAAGTCTCTAGACTCTGATTAACAGCTGGCTCTAACTGGCATGGAGGGTGGAATACATGCATCTGTTGATATTTGTGTTTCATAGAGACAGAACATCCACTTGGTATCAATAGTCTGTTGCTTGTCTTTATATTTTCTTTTTCTCCCCAGCACACCCTTTTTTGTGGCTGAGATTTAGTTTAAGAACAGCACCGTGACAACAAAATATGCCTCTTGCAGGACAGCACAAACTGATGACTATGACAGCTGTTTTTGATAACATGCCAAGCAGCTAGTAAATGTAATGTTTAAAAATATATAATCTCCTCTGGACCAAACTGGCTGAGCATGTTCAGTGAGCTACCTGAACATAAACCATGCTCTGGTTTGAAATGCTGGATAATTTATGACGGTAATGTCTGCTCAAAGAAGGACCAGGAAATGGGCAGCCTTTTCCATACAAATGTCCGCACCTCCCTACTTTGACAGTTCTGAGAGGAGGTGAAGGATTGTTTTGTCTGCTAATGCTGATTATACAAAGTGTGTGTGTGCTGCAAAAAAGGCAGGAAATTCCCTAAAGCTACTGCTATGGTCCATGGAGTCACGAAGAGTCGGACACGACTAAACAATCACTGCTGAGCCCTTGGGCCCTTGGGGTCTGCCGGCCTTCCTCAGACCCTCAGCCATCCTGAGCTGCCTGCCTCTGCCCTCTAAACCAACCTTGGACAATGGGGCAGATCTAGACTTGGTCATGCTAAGAGGACACCCAATGAAACCATGACTAGTTGAAGGCATACTGATGCCACCATGCCTCCTTTAAGCATGAACAAGTCTGGATCCAAATCCCCATGGTTGTGGCTTCCTTTACTATTGGGAAGGTCCTTCTTTTTCATGGTGAAAATCTGCTATGGTTTCCCTTTGTTCTGAATACTGGAAATGTGACCTAGGTGAGTATCAGATACATAGCTGCCAAGTTATCCCTTTTTTAAAGGGATTTTCCATTATGCTGAATAGGCTTCCTCGCGAGAAAAGGGAAAACTTGGCAGCTATAATCAGATATCCTCATGCCTGGTCTGAGAGGTGGCATACTAGCTGCCCTGCCATTTTTTAAATGCAGCTCAGTGGTAGAGCATGTGCTTTGCCTAGAAAAGGTTCTGGCTTCAGTCCTCGGCACTGCCAGGTAGTTTTGAAAAAAGATTCCTGTTCTGGAATCAGGTGCACTGCTGCGAGTCAAGATTCCCTGAGCTTAATAGACCAATAGTGCTACTCAGAATAAGGCAGTTTCTTTGGCTCCTACGATATGCAGTTTTCCCTGTAGGTAGCTGATAGCATCCCTGGGGCTGTGTACGCTGTGCATTTATTTAAAGCACACACCCTCCCCTTTGAATCCTGGGAACTGTAGTTTCCCCAGCACAGAGCCACAATTCCTAGCACCCTTAATGAACTGCAGTTCCCAGAAATTTTTTTTGTGTGTGTGATGAAATGACGTGCCTTAAAAAAGAATGGTATGCATGCAGTGTGTGTTTTTGTGTGTGTGTGTGTGAACTCCGGGAGGCCCCGGATGCCCGGGCACCCACAAAATTTTCACTGTGGGTGCCTGGCCTCCACTCGTCACCGCTACCTGCTGCCTTACCTCTGGCTCCACAGTGGCGACTGGGCTGGAGCCTTCGCCTCGGGGCCTCTGTTGGGGCCCACTATGGCCACGGACGTGTGCCCAGGGTGTGTGTGTGGCTTAAGTGCAGGCCTTAGCCTGGTCCATGCAGTGGTGGGAGGGTGTGGTGTGGTGGAACACCATCTCCGTGGGGCTGTGGGCACCCATGCTCTGCTGCCCCACCACCACCGTGGGCCCCAACAGAAGCCCCACGGCGGAGGCGAATGTGATGTGATGTCATCATGATGTCATGTTGTGCACGTGTGCTGCTGGGCACCCACAGTCTGGGGCCCAAGTCAGTGCATCTGGGGTGTGGGTGGGTTGTACACACCCACACCCACACCAAATATGTTTTCCTGTGAAATGAGTGAAGGACGCTCGACATTCTTGTTCAGTTTCTTGACATCTTTCTTCCCAATACTGTGGTTTTTGTGAGCTGGCAAGTTGGAGATTGATCTGTTTGCCTTTGTAATGTTTGTTGTACATGGAATATTGTACAGGTTGGAAAGAGGATCTAACATGAAATATCTTTCAATGGGAGATATTCAAGTGTGTGTTCTTAATTTTTTCATTTGTAGGTGCACTTTGTTTTTGGTGAGCTGGCAAGATGTGGGTCTGTGTAATATTTATTTATTGCATGTTCAATATGATACAGTTTGAAAATTGAAGTCAAACACTCAAGCTTTCAATTTACCATATTTCAATGAGAGAGATTTAAGTGTGTACTTAACCCTTTCATTGAAATCAACGGGAATTCAAAGCGTTTAATTGTAGCTGGATGTTGCCGAGGTTTGTGGTTTGCTAATGTCTTCCTGTGGAATTAAGTAACAAACTTATTAATTAATAACGAATTAATTACACATACATGAGTTACACATGCATGCAAACATATTTAGTCATGTGAAGGATTTCTGCAATTGTTGCATTCTGCGCACATAGAACCAAAACTAATGATAGATTCGCTGTGAAAAGCCTTGTTTCTCTGTTGAGGCTTGATTCATACATCAGCAAGATATTTAGATGGAGGTTAAGATTAGAATTTTTATGAGAAAGTTATACATGCCTCACAAATGCATAGACTGGATTTTTTATATTTTATTTTTTGCTTTTTTGTATTGAGTGCTGTGACACTTTTAATGGAACTCTTTTATGGTTATTGGAAATGTTGAACATTATTTAAACATTATCCCCAGATAACATGTCGGCTTCACTAAGGGCATGGGAAAGTTAACTTTTCTCTTCATTGCTGCTCCCATTCGAAAATATGGGTTGTAGTTAATAGGTACCATTTGGCACTGTCTCCAGAAGTAGCATGGTTGGCTGCACACATTTAACAAATGAGAGGCTATTCATGAGTACAGGTAGAGAATACTGATTAGGGCTGAGCCAAATGTTCTCCTGGTTTGCTTTTTGCCTCAGGAGCAGAAATTGGGGTGTCTGGCCCTCTCCCTGTGTTTAATCTTTAATCCTGCATTTCTTCATGGCTGCTAGTAGCAACTTATAGTAACGTGGTGTAGTGGTTAAGAGCAGTGGACTCGTAATCTGGTGAACCGGGTTCGCTTCCCCGCTCTTCCACATGCAGCTGCTGGGTAACCTTGGGCTGCTATAATAATAATAATAATAATAATAATAATAATAATAATAATAATAATAATAATAATAATTTATTTATTTATACCCTGCCTATCTGGCTGGGTTTCCCCAGCCACTCTGGGCGGCTTCCAACAGAAAAATAAAAATACAGTAATCTATTAAACATTAAAAGCCTCCCTGAATAGGGCTGCCTTCAGATGTCACACTTCTCTGAAGTCTCTCAGCCTCACTCACCTCACAGAGTGTTTGTTGTGGGAGAGGAAGGGAAAGGAGAATGTTAGCCGATTTGAGACTCCTTAGAGTAGTGATAAAGCGGGATATCAAATCCAAACTCTTCTATTTTGGGGGGGGGGTTGCGAAAAATACCAACAGTTCCAATATGGACATTTTTGCCACTTTAAGATAATTCTGCCCAGATTCCATTTTTGACGGGTGGATACCAGCTATGTCTGGAAAATTATTGGATGCAGCTCTAAATAAACTGGACACTGGATGGTGATGTCTTCATGCTAGTAATCCAATCAGATTTGGCTATATCCTGAAGTCTTTGAGGGCAAATGAAGTAGGGGAAGCACTTCTAATATAGATTATAGGCAATATAGACAATACTAACCAATCAAGGACCACACTGGCCCATTAACACTTTAATTGCCTTTTGCAGGAAAAAAAAACAATCCCAAGGGGTGGGGCTCCTGTTTGACACTTGACCATAGGAAACTGCTTTATATGAAGTCAGATTATTTTCTTTGTCCACCCAACCCACTATTGTCTACTCTGACTGGTGCCTTATTCTGCAGGAGCTTAAGGCTCACAATTGTAACCTTCCATCCTAGGTTAGTTGCTACAGCCCCTTGATCTACTGCCCATTGAATACAACGTCTGCTTCTTTCCCTCCCCTTTGAACCACACACACACAACTCCTAATCTGCTCTGGAGGCTTGGGGAACCCAAGAGGAGGAAGAGGAAGGTCCACTCTTGTGACATTCAGTACAACCCATGGATGCTCTGTGCACAATCAATGGGTTGCGGTTGGGTTGGGGTCTTCCACCATCATCTCAATGCCCCTGTACATGATGATTGCGCACAGTATATAGTCAACCTCATTGGGCCATTAGACTGTGCTGATATTTGGGGTGGGGAAAATATGTCTGCTTCAAGTCTATGGACTTGTTCTTAGGATGGTGAACAGGCAATCGTGTTCTTCTGTCTCAGAGCTTGTTTTCAGTTCAATCCTCTTTAGACTCTCTGTTTAAAAGCACAGAAATTAAGTGATTCGGTAAATACTTGATCTTTCTACTCTCTATTTACTTTACAGTGGAATGATTGAAAGTATATAACGTGATTAAATTGTCCCCAGTGGCAAAGGAAGAAAACTCAAGAGTTAGCAACTAGTGATATATGTTAATTGCCAAAGAAATGAATGAAAGAATGGGCACTTTACATCACTTCTGTGAGTAATTCAGATTTGCAGATGGCATTGCACAGAAGCATAATTGTTCCGACAATACCCGTTGCAGCCTATTTTTAACTAGAAAATAACAGTCAAGATGTAACTCTATAACACCTTTTGGATTTCCTTTAATTAGACCATCTCTATAATTATCTGAGGTGTTTTATTATAAGTCAGTTTTCCTATGCTGTTAATGGATGTTTTGATGCATCCGGAGGTTTTCATCTTTAAATAGACTATTTTGGCTTTCTTCTTCTTCTTCTTCAAATGGTTGAATTCAGCAAAGGAAGGACAGGAAGATTGAGTTTCCATGCTGCTCCATGACAGAGAACAACATCTTACTGAACACCTGTATTCGATATACATAAGAAAACTTAGCAACTGGAAGGAACAAACCCACTCCTTAGAAAGTAACATAAAAGATGCAGGAAAGAATCTCCCTATGAAGATTCCACATACTCTGACCAGGGAAGATGCACTAGTTTCTCTTTCAGTTGAAATAGTGAAAATTTTTTTTGGAGATTCTTAGCTCAAATGGGCTTACAATACAGAAGCACATATTTCACCTGAACATTGGGAGAAACTTCTAGAGCAAGGCCACAGGACCTTCTAGGCAATCTTCTGGGGGCCACATGGGCAGGGCCAGAAGCCAAATACTAATTTACTCACCCAGCCCTCTCTACCCTTCCTTCCAGTCAAGCAAGACGTGTTAACGGAGTTCAAGGACACATTCTAGACAGTCAGAAGCACTCTAGGAGGGTGCAAAGCAGGAATGGTGAGAGGTGTAGCCTGAGGGTAGTTCAGAGGGCCACACAGAGAGGCCTGGAGGGCCACATGCAGCCCCTGGGCTTGAGGTTTTCCAGACCCATTTTTGTTTTTGAAGGGGCAAGGTTTTCCAAAATGACACCAATTACCTCCTAGAGTGGTAGTGGGTTCAGCCTTGCTGGAAGACTTCATGCAAAAGTTGGGCCAGCCATCTGATGGGATTCCTCTAACTGTGGATTTTCTGCATCAGTTGTAGACTTAGACCAGGCATAGGCAAACTCAGCCCTCCAGATGTTTTGAGACTACAATTCCCATCATCCCTGACCACTGGTCCTGTTAGCTAGGGATGATGGGAGTTGTAGTCCCAAAACATCTGGAGGGCCGAGTTTACCTATGCCTAACTTAGACTAAGTAACCTACAGGCCCCAAAGATTTTGGCTGTGTACACCTATTACATTTTATTCTAGAGTCAATGGAAACTGGGCACTCCTTTGTTCTACCTAGTCCACTCATGTAATCTAGAGACCTACTGCATTTTTTTTGGCCCCCAAAAGCACTTCTTGAGAAACTGTTTTCATTCTGATTGACTCTGCATTACCCCACAATGCGTCCATTGCATTGAAAACAGATGTAGGCAGTACATACTGGCAATAGGTGTGTGTGTGAGTGTCCACTCCTACCCAATGATGTTGTGAATGGGCATAAACCAAGTCTGCAGTGGCCACTCTCTTTCTTCATTCCCCTGGGGCATGCGCAGGGTAGGAAAGGCATGAATAACCCAATCAGTCTCTAGGATCCATCTACATTGAAAACAGCATGTTGAGGACAATTGTGAATGTGTCGGGATTGAGAATAAATAAATAAATACATTTTTGTGCTACAAAATGGTTATTGTGTACACAGCCTCTGTGTTGTGGATGTGAAATTCAGATTTCCCTGTTGTAGTAAATTGCCTTGAGAGGATAACTTTTTAATTATTTGCTCAGATGTATAGCCTACCTAACACCTGCTGGTTCAGCTGGATAACATTTCCTCATAATGCTCGATGTGATTTGAGGATTATCCGCATAGATACAATGTATTTGCTATGGTTGAAGAACAATATGAAACTGTGCTATTGCGTGAAATTGTGTTTATGCCAACAGCAGTAGAACCCAGTGAAATTAGGAGTGCCTGGTGAATAACATCTCCCGTAAGGGGCTATGCTAGCTGGGCATGTACCCTTCTGTGGCGAATCCTAGGAGTCAGCTAATTATTTGAGGTTGCACAAGCAAATAAGTTAGCCCCTATCACCTTTATCAATGAAGACCGTGCAATTTGTGTGGCTCAAAGGTGACATAATATATTGTCTGTTTATTTCAGCTGTTTTTATGCCACGGGGGCACCAGGGTTTCCAAGTGGTGTTCAAGAAGGGCTACATAAAGCATACGGTGGATAAAACCAATTTAAAAGTAATAATAAAATTAAAAAAGCTTCCTTAAAATGCCTGCTGAAATGGAATGGGCTTGATGAAGCACCTGAAGTTCGACAGGGAGCGGGCCTGTCTGATCTCAGCCGGGAGGTCATTCCACAGAACTGGGCCCGCGACACTGAGTAGGATAGCATTATCATCAATGGGTTGTTCTCGTCTTTTCTATGTTTGGGCTCTGCATGCTGAATATACTCTCACCTTTTGCCTTACCTTTTGGATTTACTTTTTTACTAAGAGTCTCTGCTCCCCACCACCTAGTGGTTACTTTTCTTTTACCCTGCATCCGTGTGTGCACATGCCCTCAAGGATAACACTTTCGCACTGCTTGGGCTCTGATCCACAAAAGCGTGCCATAGATATAATATTTTAAGTGCCTGGAATTTAGTAATTGAGTGATGGTTGCTAAAGTCAGGTTGGAACACACAATTAAATTAAAACAACACAGATATTTGCTTACTGAGAAGCTTGTTGTTGTTGTTTAGTCGTTTAGTCATGTCCGACTCTTCGTGACCCCATGGACCACAGCACGCCAGGCACTCCTGTCTTCCACTGCCTCCCGCAGTTTTGTCAGACTCATGTTCGTAGCTTCGAGAACCATCTCGTCCTCTGTCGTCCCCTTCTCCTTGTGCCCTTCATCTTTCCCAACATCAGGGTCTTTTCCAGGGAGACTGAGAAGCTTAGAGGGTAGCAGACTGGACTGAATCTGGCCTGAGATCTACTGAAGGACTGTATACAAATTTTACAATAATAATAATAATAATAAGTTCTGTGGGTCCTCCCCCTAGAATATACTTTTCAGAGGGCACAGGAGGACTGAAGGAGAGAGGAAAATCTAGAAAGATCAGCTATGTGAGCAGCCTTCTTCTGGTCATGCAGTGTTTGGGTGCAACCTATTGTGTCTATTATAATTAAACTTCCACAAACTAATTAGGATTTTAATTAGTGTTGTTCTTCCATTAATTGTCCATCCTTTAAAGGAATTTTCCAGTTGTCTTTTTCTGTCCCTTTTTTGTTGTTGGTGCCATACAAATGTTTTATAGGTAAAGGTAAAGGGGCCCCTGACCATCAGGTCCAGTCGTGTCCGACTCTGGGGTTGCGGCACTCATCTCGCTCTATAGGCCGAGGGAGCCGGCGTTTGTCCGCAGACAGCTTCTGGGTCATGTGGCCAGCATGACTAAGCTGCTTCTGGCGAACCAGAGCAGCGCACGGAAACGCCGTTTACCTTCCCGTCGGAGCGGTCCCTATTTATCTACTTGCACTTTGGTGTGCTTTCGAACTGCTAGGTGGGCAGGAGCTGGGACCAAGCAATGGGAGCTCACCCTGTTGCAGGGATTCAAACTGCTGACCTTCTGATCAGCAAGCCCTAGACTCTGTGGTTTAACCCACAGCACCACCTGGGTCCCTCTTTGTCCATCTTTTAAAGGAATTTTCCATTTGTCTTTTTCTGTCCCTTTTTTTTGTTGGTACCATACAAATGTTTTATAGGTAGGTATTGTGAAATTGCTCTCTCGTCTTTTGTTTTCTCATCAACAAAGCTAAATCCACAGCTTACCAGCAGCAAAACCATATGGTAAGTGTTTCTAACGAAGTGCTCCTACTATGCAAATTATATAGGCAATGTGCAGGATGAGATTATGTTTTGAGCTCATTTAAGTCCTGGTAGATTTCATTTGTTCATTTATCAGTATCTGGAATATATATGGCATTCCCCCTAAAACTCTGCTCATTCTTAACTTTTCCTTCCTTGTGTATATAAAATTCACATATATAACTTGTAACCTATTTATTAACTTATTGATTTGAAAAATGTACATGGCGCTTTTCAGATTAAAATAAACCTTTTTCCAGGTTTTTTAAAAATGATGTTTTAGAGCAGCTAATAAAATCTGAAATGTAAGTACAACATTATAATATAAAACAGTACAAAGTCTTTAGCAGTGGAGATTAAAACAAGAACAGTGAGTTGGATTCAAACTTTTAAAAAGGTATTTATCTGAAGGCAAAAAAATAATAATCAAAGTCTGTGCCAGGCAAGTCTCAGGGAGAACATTCCGGAGGTGCGGTACCACAACTGTAAAGGCCCTGCCAAAGGTCACCTTATGTCTAAAGGTGGGGAGATCCAGGGGAGATTTAAGTGAGAGAAGGGGATTGTTAAAGTAACCTGGTCTCAAGCTATATGGAACTTGAAAGCTCAAAACTTTTGAAATCAATGGTGCTTACTTCTGAATATACATCCATAGGATTGCAATATTAAGGATTTATTCTGGTATCTTGAAAGTTTGTTGTATAAAACTGTAGGGTGGAATTCAGCGTAGCGCTAAGGAGACTGTGTTTCATCAGTGCAAGCATTTCAGCTTGCCCCATGGAATTACAGTATCTGTTAACATGCTGTTATGGGAGGGGGGATCTCCTTACCCTCCAGAATGGACTTGGGGGGGGGGAGGTGTAGGTGGAGGAGAGGGGGCAGAAAGCCTTATTGCAGGCTGATTGTATCTGGCCTCATCTATCCGTATTTTAAAGTGGCCTTTTTGGATGCAAATGAATGTGTATGTGTAGGGGGAATCACAAAGCAAGTTTAAGCATACCCTAAGTGTCACTAAGTGTTAAACCACTGAGCCTAGGGCTTGCCGATCAGAAGCTTGGCCGTTTGAATCCTCACGACGGGGTGAACTCCCGTTGCTCGGTCCCAGCTCCTGCCAACCTAGCAGTTTGAAAGCACGTAGAAGTGCAAGTAGATAAATAGGTACCGCTACAGCGGGAAGGTAAACGGCATTTCCGTGTGCTGCTCTGGTTCACCAGAAGCAGCTTTGTCATGCTGGCCACATGACCTGGAAGCTGTACGTCGGCTCCCTCGGCCAATAGCGCAAGATGAGTGCCGCAACCCCAGAGTCGGTCACGACTGGACCTAATAGTCAGGGGTCCCTTTACCTTTACCTAAGTGTCAGTTCAACCTTCAGACTAGAATAAGCTTAGGCTTGTGTTAACAGACA